>NW_019154117.1:21994314-22058559 GCF_002288905.1 Enhydra lutris kenyoni | reverse complement strand
AAAAAAAAAAAAAAAAAAAAAAGAATCTCTTATGGTTTGCCCCCTTCCTGGTCCCATCTTGTTTCATTTTTTTCCCTCCCTAACCCCCACCACCCCTCACCCTGTCTCTCAAATTCTTCATATCAGAGATATCATATGATAATCGTCTTTCACTGACTTATTTTGCTTAGCATGATACTCTCTAGTACCATCCACATCATTGCAAATGGCAAGATTTCTGATTTTTTGATGGCTACATAGTATTCCATTGTATATGTATACACCACATCTCTTTATCCAATCATCTGTTGATGGACATCTAGATTCTTTCCTTAGTTTGGCTATTGTGGACATTGCTGCTATGAACATTCGGGTGCATGTGCCCCTTGGGATCACTACATTTGTATCTTTAGGCTAAATACCCGGTAGTGTGATAGCTAGGTTGTAGAGTAGCTCTATTTTCAACTTTTTGAGGAACCTCCATAACTGTTTTCCAGAGTGGCTGCACTAACTTGCATTCCCACCAACAGTGTAGGAGGGGTCCCCTTTCTCATCCACGTCAACATCTGTCATTCCCTTACTGGTTAATTTTAGCCATTCTGACTGTTGTTAGGGAGTATCTCACTGTGGTTTTGATTTGTATTTCCCTGATGGCGGGTGTTGTTGGCACTTTTTTTTTTTCAAAGATTTTATTCATTTATTTGACAGACAGAGATCACAAGTAGGCAGAGAGGCAGACAGATAGAGAGAGAGGTGGAAGCAGGCTCCCTGCAGAGCACAGAGCCCGATGTGGGGCTCGATCCCAGGACACTATGACCATGACCTGAGCTGAAGGCAGAGGCTTTAACCCACTGAGCCACCCAGGTGCCCCTTGTTGGCACTTTTTCATGTGTCTCTTGGCCATCTGGATGTCTGTCTTTGTAGAAATATCTGTTCATATCTTCTGCCCATTTCTTGATTGGATTATTTGTTCTTTGGGTGTTGAGTTGGATAAGTTCCTTATAGATTTTGGATACTAGCCCTTTGTCTGATTTATCAATTGCAAATATCTTCTCCCATTCTGCTGGCTGTCTTTTGGTTTTGTTGACTATTTCCTTTGATGTGCAAAAGCTTTTGATCTTGATGAAGTCCCAGTAGTTCATTTTTGCCCTTGCTTCCTGTGACTTTGGTGATGTTTCTAGGATGAAGTTGCTGTGGCTGAGGTTGAAGAGGTTGCTGCCTGTGTTCTCAAGGATTTTGATGGATTCCTGTCTCACATTGTGGTCTTTCATTCATTTTGAGTCTATGTTTGTGTGTGGTGTAAGGAAATGGTCCATTTTCATTGTTTTACTTGTGGCTGTCTAACACTATTTGTTGAAGGGACTGTGTTTTTTCCATTGGATATTCTTTCCTGATTTTTCAAAGATTAGTTGACCATAGAGTTGTGGGTCCATTTCTGGGTTCTTTATTCTATTCCTTTGATCAATGTTTCTGGTTTTGTGTCAGTACCATACTGTCTTGATGATGACAGCTTTGTAATAGAGCTTGAAGTCTAGAATTGTGATGCTGCTAACTTTGGTTTTCTTTTTCAACATTCCTCTGGCTATTTGGGGTCTTTTCTGGTTCCATATAAATTTTAGGATTATTTGTTCCATTTCTTTGAAAAAAAATTGACGGTATTTTGATAGGGATTGCATTGACTGTGTAGATTGCTTTAGGTAGAGTAGACATTTCACAGTATTTGTTCTTTTAATCCATAAGCATGAGATGTTTTCCCATTTCTTCGTGTCTTCCTCCATTTCTTTCATGAGTACTCTATAGTTCTCTGAGTACAGATTCTTTGCTTCTTTGGTTAGGTTTATTCCTAGGTATCTTATGGTTTTGGGTGCAATGGTAAATGGGATTGACTCCTTAATTTCTCTTTCTTCTGTCTTGTTGTTGGTGTAAAGAAATGCAACTGATTTCTGTGCATTGATTTTATATCCTGACACTTGACTGAATTCCTATATGAGTTCTAGCAGTTTTGGAGTGGAGTCTTTTGGGTTTTCCACATAAAGTATGATATTACCTGCAAAGAGTGAGAGTTTGACACCTTTTTTTGCTGATTCGGATGCCTTTTATTTCTTTTTGTTGTCTGATTGCTGAGGCTAGGACTTCTAATACTATGTAGAATAGCATTGGTGATAGTGGACAGCCCTGCTGTGTTCCTGACCTTAGGGGAAAAGCTCTCTCTTAGGGGAAAAGTTTTTCCCCATGGAGAATTATATTTGCTGTGGGTTTTTCATAGATGGCTTTCATGATATTGAGGTATATACCCTCTATCACTACACTGTGAACAGTTTTGATCAAGAAAGGATTGTCTGATGCTTTTTCAGCATCTACTGAGAGTATCATATGGTTCTTGTTCTTTCTTTTATTAATGTACTGTATCACATTGATTTGCAGATGTTGAACCAACCTTGCAGCCTAGGAATAAAGCCCACTTGGTCGCGGTGAATAATCCTTTTAATATACTGTTGGATCCTATTGGCTAGTATTTTGGTGAGAATTTTTACATCCGTGTTCATCAAGGATATTGGTCTGTAATTCTCCTTTTTGTCTGGTTTTGGGATCAAGGTGGCACTGGCCTCATAAAATGAGTTTGGCAGTTTTCCTTCCATTTCCATTTTTTGGAACAGTTTCAGGAGAACAGGTAATAATTCTTTAAATGTTTGATAGAATTCTCCTGGGAAGACATCTGGCCCTGGGCTCTTGTTTGTTGGGAGATTTTTGATGACTGCTTCAATCTCCTTACTGGTTATGAGTCTGTTCAGGTTTTCTATTTCTCCCTGATCAGTTTTGGTAGTTTATACGTCTCTAGGAATGCATCCATTTCTTCCAGATTGTCTACTTTGCTGGCTATAGTAGCTCATAATATGTTCTTATAATTGTTTGTATTTCTTTGGTGTTGGTTGTGGTCTCTCCTCTTTCATTCACGATTTTATTAATTTAGGTCCTTTCTCTTTTCTTTTTGGTAAGTCTGGCCAGGGGTTTATCAATGTTATTAATTCTTTCGAAGAATCAGCTCCTAGCTTTGTTGATTTGTACTACTGTTCTCTTGGTTTCTATTTCATTGATTCCTGCTCTGATCTTTATTATTTCTCTTCTCCTGCTGGGTTTAGGCTTTCTTTGTTGTTCTGTCTCCAGCTTCTTTAGGTGTAGGGTTAGGTTGCATACTTGAGACCTTTCTTATTTCTTGAGAAAGGCTTGTATTGCTATCTACTTTCCTCTCAGGAATGCCTTTGCTGTGTCCCAAAGATTTTGAACTTTTGTGTTTTCATGAATTTTTTCAATTCTTCTTTAATTTCCTCATTGACCCTTTCATTCTTTAGTAGGATGCTCTTTAGCCTCCATGTATTTGAGTTCTTTCCAACTTTCCTCTTGTGGCTGACTTCTAGTTTCAAAGCACTGTGGTCTGAAAATATGCAGGGAATGATCCTAATCTTTTGGTACCGGTTGAGACCTGATTTGTGACCCAGGATGTGATCTATTCTGGAGTATGTTCCATGTACAATAGAGAAGAATGCGTATTCTGTTGCTTTGGGATGGAATGTTCTAAACATATCTGTGATGTCTATCTGGTCCAGTGTGTCATTTAAAGCCTTTATTTCCTTACTGATCTTTTGCTTAGATGATCTGTCCATTTCAGTGAGGGAGATATTAAAGTCCCCTACTATTATTGTAGTATTGTTGATGTATTTCTTTGATTTTGTTATTAATTGGTTTATATAATTGGCTGCTCCCATGTTAGGGGCACAGATATTTACAATTGTTAGATCTTCTTGTTGAGCAGACCCTTTATGTATGATATAGTGTCCTTCCTCTTTTCTTATTATAGTCTTTGGCTTAAAATTTAATTTATCTGATAGAAGGATTGCCACCCCAGCTTTCTTTTGATGTCTATTAGCATGGTAAATTGTTTTCCAGCCCCTCGTTTTAAATCTGGGGGTGTCTTTCAGTCTAAAATGAGTTTCTTGCAGACAGCGTACTGATGGGTCTTGGTGTTTTTTGTTTTGTTTTGTTTTGTTTTGTTTTAATCTATTCTGATACCCTGTGTCTTTTGATTGGGGCATTTAGCCCATTTACATTCAAGGTAACTATTGAAAGATGTGAATTTAGTGCCATTGTATTGCATGTAAGGTGACTGTTACTGTACATTGTCTCTGTTCCTTTCTAGTCTGTTACTTTTAGCCTCTCTTTGCTTAGAGGACCCCCTTTCAATATTTCCTGTAGGGCTGGTTTGGTATTTGCAAATTCTTTTAGTTTTTGTTTGTCCTGGAAGCTTTTCCTCACTCCTTCTATTTTCAATGACAGCCTAGCTGGATATAGTATTTTTGACAGCATATTTTTCTCATTTAATGTTCTCAATATATCATGTCAATCCTTTCTGGCCTGCCTGGTCTCTGTGGATAGTTCTGCTGCCAAACCAATATTTCTACCATTGTATGTTACAAACCTCTTGTCCTGAGCTGCTTTCAGGATTTTCTCTTTATCACTGAGACTTGAAAGTTTTACTATTAGATGACAGGGTGTGGACCTATTTTTATTGATTTTGAGGGGAGTTCTCTGTGCCTCCTGGATTTTGATTGTTGTTCCCGTCACCAAATTAGGGAAATTCTCTACTATAATTTGCTCCAATATACCTTCCACCCTTCTCTTTCTTCTTTTGGGATCCCAATTATTCTAATATTGTTTCATCTTATGGGATCATAAATCTTCGAATTCTCCCCTCGTGGTCCAATAGCTGTTTGTCTCTCTTTTGCTCAGCTTCTTTATTCTCCATCATTTGGTCTTCTATATCACTAATTCTCTCTTCTGCCTCATTTATCCTAGGAGTAGGAGCCTCCATTTTTTGTTGCACCTCATTAATAGTTTTTTTTTTAATTTCAGCTTGGTTAGATTTTAGTTCTTTCATTTCTCCAGAAGGGGATTTTATTTCTCCACAATGGGATTCTCTAGTATCCTCCATGCTGTTTTTGAGCCCAGAGCTCTAGTTCTGACATCTTACTGATGTCTGTGTTGATTAGGTCCCTAACCTTTGGTACTGCCTCTTGTTCTTTTTTTTTGAGGTGAGTTTTTCTGTCTTGTCATTTTATCAGATAAGAATAGATGAATGAGAGAACAAAATATTAAAAGGGTAGCAATGACCCCAGAAAAATATCCATTAACCAAATCAGAAGAGACCTGAAACCAGGGGGAGAAGAAAGGAGAAAAAAAAGAAAAAATATAATATTTATCTAACATAATATAATCTATTATATAGCTCTATTATATAGATTATATTATATATAATTATGATCTATTATATATAGATTATATCTATAATCTAATCTAATATAATATCTAATATAGTAGACTGGTGAATAGAACAGAGTCACACATTTGATTTTGGGGGTATTTTGGTCTATTAGAAGAAACTGCCTCCCAAAATTTTAAAGACAGAAAAACTTATATATATACAAAAATAAGGGTAAACACAAGTAAGGGATGGAATTTGACTGTGAAGGTGAAAATAAAGATTCTAAAAAAAGGAATTGATAATATAAGAAGTTGGTTGAAAAAAGAAAAAAAAAAGAAAAGAATGTTATCAGGCTGGAGACTAGAACTAAGCCATGTGCTAGATTTAGGGTATATTTTGATCTATTAGAAGAAACTGTATCCCAAAATTTCAAAGAAAGAAAAACTTGTATGTATACAAAAAATACGGCCAAATTTGATGAAGGTTTAGAATATGAGTATAGCAATGAAAATTAAAGAAGATTTAAAAAAAAAAAAGTATTGGCAAAATAGTTTTAAAACGTTAAAATAGGAAAGAGGAAAAACTAAACATAGAATAAGAAAAAAATAAAATTTAAAAAATTTAACTTTGAGAGGCTAAAGAATCATGGGGAAAAAGACATGAATTCTATGTGCTGTATTCCTGTAGCTCTGAAGTTCTGCAGTTCTCACTGATCATTGAATTGGTCTTGGGTGGATGTTCTTGTTGATCTTTTGGGAGAATGACCTATTGTATTCTCAGATGTCTTTGCCAGAGGCGGAATTGTACTGCTTTTGCCAGGGGCCAGGCTCAGTGGCCTGGTTCAGAGAGCTAATCTGCTCAGGTTTGCTCTCAGGAGCTTTTGTTCCCTGTATGCTTTCCATACCACTTTGGAGCACGGGAATGAAGATGGTGGCCTCACAATCTCTGGCCCAGAGGAAAAAAGAGCTCGGGGTTCCACTCTTCAATGCATCCTCATAGAAAAACAGTCAATCCCTCCCATCTCCCTGGTCTCTGGCCGCACTCTGAGCTCACCCGGCCTGTGACCGAGCATTTCTGTCTCTGGCACACGGCCCCGTTTGAAGTCCCCAAACCCAGCAGATTCCTGCAGAGCACTCCTGTGCAACTTCTTCTGGAGGAGGAAAGAGGGGGTTTCCCCGGTTCTGCCCTTTGTGGAGGTCCCTGCTGGAAGAGCAGTGGCCCGACTAAGCCTCGGATCATGGTTTAAGATAACCCCGAGCTGAGAGCCCACTCCTTGGCTCCATATCTGCAGCCGGCTTCCCCACTCCGATACCTGGGAGATCTGTTGCACTCAGGCACCCCCAGTCTTTCTGTGACCCTGCAGGTCCTGAGACCACAGTGTCCCCGCAAAGGCTCTACCCTCTGCTTAGCTTCTGAAGTGACTTGCCTCAGTGGAGCAGACTTCTAAAAGTAGTGATTTTGTGCTCTGCTGCTCTCCTGCTTGCCAGGACCTGGCCCTTCCTCCTGCTGTCTCTCTTCCCATGTATTGCCTCGGATTCACTTCTCTGCATGTCCTACCTTCCAGAAAGTGGTCACTTTTCTGTTCCTAGAATTGCTGCTCTTCTTCTCTTTGATCTCCTGTTGAGCTTGTAAGTGTTAAGAATGGTTTGATAACTATCTAGCTGAACTCCTGGGACCCAATGATATTTAAGTCTCCTACTCCTCCTCGAATCCTTTTTAGTCACAGAACTATTTTCCTCAAACAGAAGTGTAGGCAAAGCCTCGTAGGTAAAAAGATAACAATAGAGGAGCTGTGGTTGTTAGTGAGGACCAGAGTTGGGATTAGGACTGGAGACCCTTCGCCTGTTGCTCTCTGCTTCTCAGGAGCTGGGTGACCAGTGGTCTGTGTTTGCCTGGCCTACCCCAGGCTTAGCATTGAGAGTCTTGTGCCTTGGGAGAGCTCTCTGTCCTGGGCAGATCCTATCAGAAGTACAGTTTGAAAGCCCTTGGGTGAGATGACCTCCAAAATCCTGTGAGTGAGGATATGTATCAAAAGACCTCTTTCTACAACCATCTTCACCTCATGACATCAGTGCATCCTGTGGGGTGTTTGGAAATTGGTATATAAGGGCACCTGATTGCTCTCAACTTATGTCCAGGCCTGTCCATGTCCATGAGAGCTGAGAGAGGGAGATGCAGAGGGTTTGATGCTCTGTCCCTAGTTGAAGCATGCATGTATTTTGCTATTGTTTTTAATTATTTGAAAAATTGAGATCATATACCATAAAAATCATTCTTTAAAGTATATATTCAATGGTTTTTAGTATAATTCACAAAGTCATGCAACCGTCACCCCTATCCAATTCCAGAACATTTTTATCCCCTCCAAAAGAAACCTTGCATCCATTAACAGTTACTCCCTATTACCCCCTCTGTCCCCAGACCTTGGCAACCACTGGTTTACTTTCTGTGTTTATGGGTTCACCCATTCTGGACATTTTATGTAAACAGAATTATGAACCATGTGGCCTTTTGTGCCTGGCTTCTTTCACTTTAAGGTCATGTTTTCAAGGTTTATCATGCGGTAGCTGGCATCAGTACTGCATTTCTTTCCATGACTGAATAACAATCCATTGTTTGGATAGACCACATTTTGTTTATCCATTCATCAGTCGATGGACATTTGGATTGTACCCTCTTTTTAGCTATTATAAATAATGCTGCTATGAATATTCGTATAAAAGTTTTTGTGTGGACAGTTCTGTTAGGTTTCTACCTAGGAGTGGAGGTTTTGGGTCGTTGGGTAACCCTATACTTAATTTTTTGAGAAACTGACAAACTATTTTTGCAGCCTAAGCTTTTGGAAGTCTTCTGTTCCTCCTTTAATGAAATCATCTGGTTCTTGTCAAGGGATCATGTAGAGACATTAAGTTAGTCGTTTGGAATGAACGTTTTCTCACAAATGAGGGAGCCGGTAGATGGAATTTTGAAACAAAGCAAAACAAGATGGATCGTGACCTATCTTATTGTAGATTTTTATGTACATATCTATACAAATCAGATCTCTCTGAAGCTAGGAACTAAGTTCTATTCATCTTTTTACTTGCCGAAGACCCCAGTTATTTAAAAAGTATTTATTTCCTGGCTCAATTGATAAGGCATGGTTCCTATCTTCAGGAGATTTGTATTTCTTCCAAGATACCAAAAGGGAAATACAAATAAAATGCTGGAGGGCACTCCAGAGGAGGGATGAGTCTTGCTGCCTGGGGAGCTGGGAGGTGGAAGTCCCTTTCCGATGGAGGAAGGACATTCTGAGTAAGAGACCAAGGCAGAAAGTGGAAGACATTGGGGAAGATGAGTGGCCATGCAAGGCTGGAGTGGAGGGTGCATGAAGTAGACAGGGAAGAGACGAGGGACAAGGAGCTCTTGGAGCCAAACAAAGGGCTCAGCCATCATGAAAGAGGCAGCAGAGGAGTGAAGGGTGTGGGTGATGGCTGATGACCACAGACAGTGGGAGGGTCGGGAGTAGGAGAGGAGAACACCCAGCGGATAGACCTTTTGGAGGCTTCTCAGTCAGCCCTTCTTGGGAGGAGTTTAGCACAGCTTTGAAGATCTTTAGGTGAACTTACAGGATCTCCATCAAAGAATAACTTAGGACATTAATTCGTTCTGTTGCAGACACATTGTTTTATCATGTGTGACAGAGTCCGTTGATTGTTAGAGTCAAATAAAGACAAAAACAGAATTGAAAGGAGAGGGAACAAGGAGAAAAACCTGTCAACTGGGGAACTCATTTTGCACATTTTAGGGTACACGGCTGGTATAGAGCTCAGTATGATAATCTTGGCATTAGGTGGGCCAACCAGGCATATCAGAGGAATCCCTCCCAGTCTTCTGCGGATGCTTCCCAAGACCTGGAGGGTTTAGTGGTCACAAGTGGCACTGAACAGATCTTCCTTGACTTCCTTGACTTATGATGGAGTGACACCCTGATAAACCCATTCTAAGTTAAACATACCATAATTCGAACCATCATCATAAATCCCCATCATCAGTGGGGACACTCTGTGCAGAGGTGACTGGGTCCTAGCACCTCTGGTTTGGCTAGGCCAGGCTACCCCATCTCTTTCATGAAGACCTCCAATCCCTAATATATATACTGATTTGAGTTTTCTTGGGTCCTTTTGTTCCTTCATTTTTCCATAACCATCCCTGTTCCTTACAGAGAAGGAAAGGTACCGCCTGTTTGGACTGGGCTGTGTGGCCTCAGACAGGTCTGGCCTCAGCCCTCTCATGTATAGAACAGGGGGGACAGGGAGTCTGATGTGATTCATTTGCCTCACTGTGGCCAGTGTTCACAAGCATGGACCTTGGAGGTGAAAGGCTTGGCTTTGAGTCTTGACTCTGTCACTTCATAGCAGTGTGGCCTGGAACAAAGCACTTGAACTGAGCCCCAACCTTGTTTTTCATCTGTAAACTATGACTGGTAATAACTGCTGTGGAGTGCTTAGATGTGTAGCAGTAACCATGACCCCTCCCCCTCCACTAATGATGAAAGGGTTTTGAGTGCCCGTTGGTTGCCGGGCCCTGTCCTTTTGACTCTGAAGGGTTCTGTTTCTGTTAAACTCAGGGCTGGGTGCCTGCTTCCAGCTCCGTGTCATTGGTGCTGCATTGTAATGGTTTTGGCTGGCAGAACAACGTTCTGATTTTGTTTCCTGGTTTGGGGATGGTTTGTTCCTTTTTGTTCCTACTTCACCTGCGATGGGAACAGGGAGGCCCAGTGGCCAATGCCTAGGAATTCCCTAGTGTGCTTTTAAGACATGAATGTGTGGTTTGTTGTCCGTTGGCCTAGGGCCATGATCAGGTTTGAAAGCCTTGGCTCTGAGATCTGCTGCCTGGGAATGGAGCCCAGTGCAGAAACTCTGATGTTCCCTCCTGCTCCAAACTCCAGGAGATCCCCGACACAGTCACCATTTCAGAGTTTCCTTTATGCTGTGCAATTTCTAGGTGCTGCCACCCTCAGAATGTGGGTTCCCTGGAAGCACAGGGATTCACTGAAGGGTTCAGTGGCTCAGGAAGTTTCCATTCAATGAGTCTGTCACACCTGCTTTATGCCATACTCTGTGCTGGGCCCTGGGGATACTGCAGAGGCTCAAATGACACTTTTTGTCCCTGACTTTGTATGGAATTGTTTGCAGGGCACAAAGGCAGTCCCTAAGAAATTTCTTCCCCAGAGTTTGGTATGTGTTTTGTCAGAGAAACACCCTTATGTCTGGTAGGTAAGGACCCTGAGAACTCCCTACCTGAGAGCCTCGCACACCTGTGTGAGCCCGTGAATGACCCAGAGATCCTGTGAGAATGTGGAGTGTGATTCAGTAGATCCGGGTGGGGCATTGGAGTCCATATTTCCTTTTTTTTTTTTTTTTTTTAAGATTTATTTATTTGAGAGAGAGAGAGCATGCAAGCAGGGGGAGGAGCAGAGGGCAAAGGAGAAAATCTCAAGCAGACTCTCTGCTGAGTGCAATGCAGGTCTTGATGCCACCACCACCCCAGGATCGTGACCTGAGCTGAAATCAAGAGCCTAATGCTTAGCCGACTGAGCCACCCAGGTCCCCCTGGAGTCCATATTTCTAATAAGCTCCCCAGTGAGGCTGTGTTGCAGGCCTGTGGTCCACACTCTGAGTATCAAGGTTCCAAACCAGTGGTTCTCAGCACTAACTGCACACTAGAACCACCCGGGAGCTTTTCCAAAGAATACCAAGCTGTGGACATTACGCTAAGTGGAAAAAAGCCAAACATAAAAGGCCACATACTGTGTGATTCTATTTGTATGCAATGTCCAGAACAGAGAAATCTAGAGAGACAGAGAGTAGATTTGGGCTTGCCTAGGATTGAGAGTAGAGGAGATGGGGGGGTTAATGGGAGGTTGGTTCTTCCTGGTTGATGAAAACATTTTCTCATTTTTTAAAAAAAGTTGGCGAGTTATATTCAAGACCACTGCAATCTAGAAGGGCAAACTTTATGGTATGTGGATTATGTCTCAATAACTGTCATAAAAAAAATCAGAATCTGGGAGGAGGGAGCTAGATATTGGTAGAAATCAATCTTTCCCAGGTGGTGCTCATGTGTAGGCTAGGGTTATTTGCTCTAATCCAGTGATTCTCAAAGTAGGGTCCTTTGATGCATCAGCATCTCCTGGGAACTTGCTGGAAATGCAGATTCTTGGGCTCCATGCCAGATTTAACTGAAGCAGAAACTTGTGTTTTAAGACACATGCCAGGTGAATCTGATGCCCTTTGAAGTCTGAGAACCTTCGTGGCTAAACACAGTATTTTAAAAATGCAGACAGACCTGGATTTGCAGCACAGTTCCCCCAGTTCTGTCGTGTTACCACAATTACGTGATGTAACCCCTCTGTGCTTCAGTTTCCTCACATAAAAGGTGGATTGCTTCCTCCTAGGAGAGAGCTGTGAGGGTCAAATGAATTAATCTGAATTACTATGTATGAGATGCTTTGGAAGCATTTGGAATCCCATTCTGGGATTTTGATGGGGAGTTAGAGGTGGCAGTGGGACGAGGGCAGGCGGGGGAGAGGGCGGGCGGAGAGAGGACTGCTGTTAGCTAGGTTGTGCATTCGTTGCCTGCAGGGGGCAGACGTTTGCTCTTCACTTGTTGATGTCAGAGCCTGGGGAACCGGGCACTGCCATCCATCAGCTGGTTAGAGCAGAAAGGGTCTCTCATGGGCTGTCAGAGGGTTTGAAATCGTGCCCCAGAATCTCCGTGGCTCAAGAGTGAGAAGTCAATGGAGAGGTTTTGAGAGTGATTTTAGGGAGGGAGGGAAATATACATAATGAGCTAATGCTTTCAGATAACTTGATCTCATTGAACCCTTCTCAGAACACTATGAATTAAGAATTTTAGTCCCCCCCCCCCCTTAAAGAAGTCATGGAAAAATTAAGACTAGGGAAAGCTGCATGACTTGATCAAGGTCTCCGACCAAGAGCAGGGAGGGGCCTCAGGCCTCCGCTCTTCCAGGTAAAACACCACTTCCTGGGTCATTCAAGGAGAATTTGGGGATTTAGGGGTTCCCAGTGGGCTGCCTTGGAATGATGTTGGGGTGTTTGATTAAAAACACCAATGCCTGCTGGAGGAGAATCTCTAGTGACGGAGCCTGGGCACTGGCATCCGCTTCCGGATGCTGCTGGCATGCGGCCAGCTTTGGGAACAACTAGAGGTGTGTCCTATCCCCCCACCACTTTCCTTTCCTCTCACATCTCCTTCCACCCTCGTGCACTTCCCCGGGGTTGTTCAAGCTCTCCAGATAAACGCCCCTTGAAAAGTGCACTGAAGCTCATAGCCCAGACACCATGGGCCGTGTGCCTGCATATTCGGAAGGGCAGGGAGCTGGCGGTCACGCTCTCAGGACAGCGTCTCTGAGCAAATGACATGACACAAATGTTCCTCAATGACAATCAGCCTCCAGAAAGAAGCCAGTGCTCTTGGCACCCTCACGCCCCGAGCAGGCAGGCTCTTCACTGTCTCTGCGAGATGGATCTTCTGAGGGTTTGGGCAGAGGCAGTGCACCCTGGGGCCTCTGACCAAGAGAGTGGAGCCAGCCCAGGGAGGCAAAACCAGTGAAAAGCCCAGCCGCCTGCCTCCTCTCACCACAAGAGGCTCCCTAGAACAGCTGGGCTTGCCACAGCTCTTTGGGCTTCTGGTATCTTCTATCACCTGGGCACCGAGTTGCATTTGAAAACTCCAATTAAGGCTCTTTTTCTTTTTTCATTAATTACTGCTTTTACTGAGGTGTAGTTGGCGCAATGTTACATTACTTTCATGGGTTAAAAGCTGCAATTAAGGCTCTTTATCTACTTTGCAGACTGCTTTGCCCCAAAGATCTTTAGAACCTAGAACAGTAATAATAAACATCTTAAAGACTGAAGCTTCTTTTTTTTTTTTTTTTTTTTTAAGGTTTTATTTATTTGACAGAGAGAGCTCGCACATGACACACAAGCCCGGGGAGAGGCAGGGAGAGGGAGAAGCAGGCTCCCCGCTGAGCAGGGAGCCCAGCACAGCCTCGATCCCAGGACTCTGGGATTATGACCTGAGCCGAAGGCAGACTGAGCCACCCAGCTGCCCCTAACGACAGAAACTTCTTTAAAGGTTTCTCTGCCTCCTACCTCTGAGGCTTGGGAGCAAAAATCCTGCCAAGAAGATGGGGAGGAGCTGAAGATCACCCTTTTCTCAGGCTCCTGTAGATAACATGTCAGGTTCACAGCTCCCTAGGGGTGTGTGTGTGTGTGCGTGACAGTGGGGGGGGGGGGGGGGGGGGGGGGGGGCCGGGGGGGGGGGGGTGGGTGGTCAGGTGCGCCTGGAGTGGGCATGTCCTTGCTGGAGGAGGAGGGCACCGTGGGCTTGCTGGGGATTTTTATCCTCTTGACTACATGTGATCTGCTAGCCCAGCTCTGGCTAGCAGCCGGCACAGCCTGTCCCAGGTGTCAGGGGCCTCCTGGGTCTGGATCTCATATGCTCCCACCCCACTGAACCCCATCCTCGAGGGCTTCCATGCCCTCATCTCCAGGCCCTGGCTTGAGATGGAATCCTGCCTCCCCCAGGTCTGTACCCCGTCCACTCTGGTCTCATCTCCCTGCTCCTCACTTGTCCCCAGTGCCCTTCTCTGTTGGCTCAGGCCGTTTGCGAAAGTGGAAAGGGAGAAGGGGCATCTTTTTTTTTTTTTTTTTTAATTTATTTTCAGCGTAACAGTATTCTTTGTTTTTGCACCACACCCAGTGCTCCATGCAATCCGTGCCCTCTCTAGTACCCACCACCTGGTTCCCCCAACCTCCCACCCCCCGCCCCTTCAAACCCCTCAGATTGTTTTTCAGAGTCCATAGTCTCTCATGGTTCACCTCCCCTTCCAATTTCCCTCAACTCCCTTCTCATCTCCATCTCCCCATGTCCTCCGTGCTATTTGTTATGCTCCTCAAATAAGTGAAACCATATGACAATTGACTCTCTCTGTTTGACTTATTTCACTCAGCATAATCTCTTCCAGTCCCGTCCATGTTGCTACAAAAGTTGGGTATTCATCCTTTCTGATGGAGGCATAATACTCCGTAGTGTATATGGACCACATCTTCCTTATCCATTCGTCCGTTGAAGGGCATCTTGGTTCTTTCCACAGTTTGGCAACCGTGGCCATTGCTGCTCTAAACATTGGGGTACAGATGGCCCTTCTTTTCACTACATCTGTATCTTTGGGGTAAATACCCAGTAGTGCAATTGCAGGGTCATAGGGAAGTTCTATTTTTAATTTCTTGAGGAATCTCCACACTGTACTCAAGGAACTACAAAACACTCATGAAAGAAATTGAAGAAGACACAAACAGATGGAAGACCATTCCATGCTCTTGGATCGGAAGAATAAACATTGTTAAAAATGTCTATACTGCCTAGAGCAATCTATACTTTTAATGCCATTCCGATCAAAATTCCACCGGTGTTTTTCAAAGAGCTGGAGCAAATAATCCAAAAATTTGTATGGAATCAGAAGAGACCCCGAATTGCTAAGGAAATGTTGAAAAACAAAAATAAAACTGGGGGCATCACGTTACCTGATTTCAAGCTTTACTGCAAAGCATGGTACTGGCATAAAAACAGACACATAGACCAGTGGAACAGAGTAGAGAGCCCAGATATGGACCCTCAACTCTATGGGCAAATAATCTTCGACAAAACAGGAAAAAATATACAGTGGAAAAAAGACAGTCTCTTCAATAAATGGTGCTGGGGAAACTGGACAGCCGTATGGAGAAGGGGCATCTTTGCAAAAGAGTGTGCCTGTGGCTTTCTGTTGTTCTAAGGACAAAGGCCAAAATCCTTACTAGGACAGCTTAAGTTCAGGCCCTGCTAAATTAGGGGGGAAAATGTATGTGTGAGGGCTTGTAATTACAATAATAACAACGTGGGGGAAATGCACAGCAGATCTTTTTAGTTCCTCCAGTGCTCAAGCTCTCCGGGCTTTGTGCCTATTGAGCCTGCCGCCCAGAACACTGCCCACCACCTGCCCAGTTAACACCTTTCCAGTTAACACCTTCCCATCCCTGGATCTCAGCTCAGACCCCTGGCACCCAGGCTGCATTAGTCTCCCTCTTCCCTGCTGTCATTGCATCTTTTCCTTCATGGCCCCCACTGCAATGTATTGTTCTTCACTTATGTGTCTGGTTTTTAGACTGAGATCCGTTTCCCTTCTAGATCTTACACTCCATGAATGCAGAGGCCTGTGTCTTCCCTGAACATGGCGGGGGAGGATGTGGACCAGGCACGGCATTTGGTTAACAATTGCTGAACAAAGGAGCCAAGGCTTGCGAGATGCCCAGTGCTGGGCATCACTGCCCACGTGGAAACTTCTCACTAGAGCCCTGGCTGTGTGCACATCTCCGTTCAGATTTCTATACAGCGTATTGTTCTGTGTGGTTTTTCTATGAAGATTTTGTGACTCTTGATATTTTAAATGGTCTCAAACCCTTGGAGGCCATTCTTTCTGACTTGGGTTTAGTTGCATGAGGCTTAAAGTGATTGCCGAGAGGCAACCTCAGCTGTCACAGCAGTTTGGTGCCCTGTGTGTGGCCTGTGGGCAACCCATGCTTGCATTGTTTCCCAGAGGGCTATGGTCTTGTTCGTGGTTACGGGTGCACTCAGAGCTGCCAAATTGGTGCTTGCCTGGGCTTCTGGCTCCTCGTGTGTCTTAGTCATCTCCCAGCCTGGGTTCCTTTAAAGGGCACTGGGTCATGGTGACCTCACTGGAGAATGCTCCAGCCAGTGACCACATCCCCGGTGACATGAGCCCTGTGGTCTCTTTAGGGCAGTACACAGTAGGTGGCTTCTTTGTGACATGGTGAGTGACCTGTGTCTCTGGGAAGCTGTCTTCTACTGCAGTGTTGTCGCAGGCACAGGCGTGAAAGCCAACCTCCTACCCGGCTCCCAGCAACTGGGACCTTGACACCACGTGACACAATCCATCTTCTCCGTATCTTTCAAGTGGAAATTGGGAAAGAATCCCTTTTGATCGTCAGTGTTGCTTGGTCCTTTCTGCAGATTGTGACCCAGTAACGGATTCTGAAACTAAACGTGTGGGCCATCACCAGTATTTAGAAAAAACAGAAAGAGGGGCACCTGGCTGGCTCAGTTGGTAGAGCATGTGAGTCTTGATTTCAAGGTCTTGTGTTCAAGCTGCATGCTGGGCAATAAAGCCTACTTAAAAAAAAAAAAAAAAAAAAAGTTGGACAGGGATAGCAGTCTGTAATATACGTAGTGAAAATAAGTATTTTTTGGTGAAACTTCTCTTTTAGGTGTGTGTGCATGCAAACAATCCTCCAATAACATATATTTCTTATAGTCAAAAATACCCAATCATCACACTTTATTGCATGTCTCACTTGGACTCGACAATGTCACTACCACCTCTGTTTTGCTTCTTCTTAAAGGTATGCGAAATCCAGTCAGATCAAGACTGTGTCAAGCAGCAAGATATTTTTTAAAGGAAGTAGATTTCGATATAGGTGGGTACCTGTGGTTCCATTTTGATGGTGGGTTGGGGTGGGGGCTTCCATTTACTTCCATTTACTAAATCAGGGCTCTTCGGTTTGTATGCCTGTTTTGGTCCTCCCTTCCCATTCCACACATGTGTGACAGTCATGGGCCCCCCTCAAATTCCACTGTAACTTCTCTGATGGAGCAGATAAGGCCATTGTGAAGTTAAAAAAAATAATACATGCGCACATCCCTCCCCTTCTGCTCTGAGTGTTCACAGACGTTGTGTTTCTTTTTTGCAGTGGTAAAGTTGCCAAAGAGGTGGTGGAGGCCAGCTCCAAGATTCAGAGGGAGCCTCCGGAGGTACACAGGTAGGTGGGGTGATATCTGGGGCTCTGGGAAGCTTCAGGGATGGACAGAAGGATTTCAGGCTTGCTTTGCCAAATTCTCTATATCAGGAGGGGGCATGAGGTCACCAGCTGCCTGTACACGTATCAGTATGGGTACGTCTGTTTCCAGGCATTGCACCCTCTCTGTCCTGGAAATCTCTCAGGGACAGACTTGACAGGGCCGTGGCGTGAGTGTGGCCCGACTCCATTCTGAGTCGCTTGCTCTGTGGGAAGTCATTGGCTTGACTGGGCCTGGAGTGTCACATGAAGAGTGTGTGTGAGGCACGGTGGTATCCTCTCCTGGCTGAGTCTGTCATCCTGCCCTCTTAGAACTGTTCTCTCTTCCTGCCTCTGTTCATCAGATGTGGCCAGCACCCATTGACCCCACCTTCTCTTAGACATTTTCACATGAGGAAGGCAGAGGGTACTCCTTGTTTCTGGGGCTACTCACTCCCAAAGGTCTCTCAGAGAAATGAGAAACTTAGTCATTAGTGGTTCAAGAGCACACGACTTCGTAATGTGGCAGTCTGTTGCTGTTTGTTAAATATTCTCTTGGTCATGTTGGACTTTATATCACCATGAGACACAGATTGTTGCACGCCCTAAACCTCAGACCTGCTAAATATCTAAGGCTGAACATTCTCATCATGATGTTCTCCTTTTTGAGGGCAAGACCACCCTAAGTTAGGTTTTTTTAGGAGGTTCCCACACACAGGTTGGCACCTCTTCCTTCCTTCCCCTTTGGACTTGGAGGAGTCTCCCCTATGCTTGCATTTGCGCAGTCTCCTCTGTTTCCGGCATGACCCAGTGAGCTGGGTGCCTCTTACACTATTGCCTGGGTTGTTGGGTCTCTCGGAAGTGTGGCTGAGCCAGCCTGGCCAGGCATTCAGATAGCGCTTCTCTCCCCCACCAGGGAGCAGGACTAGAGTTGGCACAGGAGCCCATGAAGATGTGTACAGAGAAGAATTCATTCCTGGTTCGGGTGACCCAGTGGGCAGTGGTCATGTGCACATCTGCAGAAGCGGTCTTTCCTGCTTCGAGAAGCAGGAGATGGCAGTAGGGTTAGGGAGCACCATAGCCAGGGGGCACCTTAGTCCAAAACCATGGAGGTTTTCTAACCTATCTTGATAACACTAGTCTTTTCTTTGTATTTATTTAATTTTAAGATAGTCTTTACAGTCCCTCTTCTACCACTGGTTACAAAGTGTGGCAGAAATGAAAAAGAGGAAATGATTAAAAAAAAAAAGTCTCATTTAACTTTCCTAGACTCGGCCAGAAATGACCTTAAGAATCACCTAATTAGATGTATCTGTAGTCTAGGGAACTTGGATCTCAGAGTTAAAAGTTAAAGGGAAAAGATCTATCTAAAGACATAAATTCTGTTCTGTGGCAGACCTAAGCCTGTGTTCTTTGTAGCATTTGCCACCCAGAAAACCTCTGGCATTCTCTTAGAAGCTGGGGGGCAGAACCACCCCCAGGGACTCTGCTTGGGTTTTAGTTTTCTAACTTGAAGTGTGAGTGTTTGATCTTAAAGAAAAGAAGAAGAAGAAATACTTGATGCTGGGGAATTCTCTTGATAGGTCAAACACAAAGAAGGACACTGTTCTTAACAATATGCTTTCAGAGACTCATATTCCCAATATGTAAGACTTTCTAAGAATCCTGTAATCATCTTTGGTTAATGAGATCAGAAATAATTTGAAAAAGTATTTCTTTTTTCAATTGAGATATGCATAATTCATGGGAATCAAGGATTCTCTCCTAGATCAGGGCTTCTCAAACTTTAACTTAGACAGGGGTCGCCTACGGATCTTGTTAAAATCAGATTCTGATTCATGAATCTGACCTTTCTAATGAGCTCCCCGGTGGTGGCCATGTGGCTGGTTCAGAGACCACACTTTGAGTAGCCAGGCCGTGGGAGTGAAGGGAGCAGAGTGGCCATAGTAAGAATCTTTTCCCAGAATGGACAGAACCACCAGAGCCGATGGGAAAGAAGGCATCAGTCAATTCATAGTTTCCCTTTTCTGGAATCTTCTAAAATCCCCCAGGGATGTTATTACAAACCAGGACCTATAGGCCCTTGATACACTGGTTCATATGCCTTTTCTTTCCCTTCTACTGACCCCTTTTATGTGTATATGAAAGCCTATCGGGTCCACATGCTCAGAACATCTGGTCCTCAGATTTTTGGCAGTATTTCTCAAATCTCTGACAATATAAGGAAGAATTTGTTTAAAGTAATGATGCAGAGCAAGCTGTGGGAGGAAAAGGCTTGTGTCTGTTTGGTCATCTGAGTATCACTCAACACCTAACACAGCACTTGTCACATAATAGAGGTCAGTACATAGTTGCTGATTGAACATGTGAACTAGGGGTGTGGGATGACAGCAGAATGCAGGCCGTTTTCCAAGACCTGAGATCTCTCCAGCTGGGGACCTTGCCCTCCCACGAGGCAATAATGCAATCAGAGCCAAGGAGGTGTACCACTTTCAGTTGTAACTTCTCATTTCTTCCCAGTGGCCAGTTGCATGGTAGGACATTTTTTCTCTTAATCAATTAGTTTTTAATTCTTTTGGCTTCTTTGATGTGGCTGTCAAAAGTGAGAGTATAGCAATGAACTCTTTTCTCTGGCTCTGTTAATAGAAGAGCGCTCCTTTAGAATGGCGATGGTAAGGTCTCAGTTGTCTTTCCTCATGGTTGAGAGTGTACTCTTCAAAGAATGGCAAGTTCATGGGCTACTACTTTTGCTGAGGTTTGTGTGTTTAAAGAGAGACAACACAGATTAAGGACACTGTCTTGAGATTTTTCTTTTTTTTTTTTTCAAAAAGAGAAAAACTAACTCTCATGATTGCTCACTGATCTTTGCTGGTGATAGGATCCCCCTAGCAAAGCCCTCCCAGGCTGGCTACTTGGTGAGAATCGCTCACCCATGCCAGCAGTCCAGGGAGGCAAAAGGTTGCTGCTTGATGAGCCCAGGGCTGGCTGTGTGAGTCACCTGGGCACAACAGCCACCATTGGGGGACACCCAGAGGCAGCATTTGGACCTGAAACAGCACCAGTCTAGGGGTCATGAACTTGGTTGTGTTGCTTACGGGCTGGGTGGTCTAATCTTGGTTGTGTTGCTTTCAAGCTGTGTGGTCTTGGGTAAGTCTCTTAACTTCTCTGATCATCAATTTACTCATCTATAAAATGAGATTCCAAATATTACTTTGCCCAACTTCTAGATTTTGTTATGGGCATAAAAATAATGTGCTTTAAAAAGTTAGGAAGTGCCATACAAATGTGAGGTGATGTATTAGTCCTGTCTCTCATCCAAAAATGGGAAGCTGTAATTTAACAGGCATGTCCTCATTAAAGCGTCTTCAGTTGGAGTTTGGATGACAGGCCAACAGCACTTGCTTCACTCAAGGACTGGTGCAGGAATTCCATGAGCCTTGTGTTAGTTGTTCTATATTATGCCATCAGTTTTGCTTTTTTTTTTTTTTTTTTTTTTTTAAGATTTTATTTATTTGACAGAGAGTGAGGCAGTGAGAGAGGGAGCACAAGCTAGGGGAGTGGGAGAGGGAGAAGCAGGCTTCCCACTGAGCAGGCAACTGGATGTGGGGCTCGATCCCAGGACCCCGAGATCAGTCTTGAGCCGAAGGCAGATGCTTAATGACTGAGCCACTCAGGAGCTCCTATGAGCCCAGGGCTGGCTGTGTGAGCCACCTGGGCACAACAGCCACCATTGGAGGACACCCAGAGGCAGCATTTGGACCTGAAACAGCACCAGTCTAGGGGTCATGAACTTGGTTGTGTTGCAACTTCTAAGTTGGTTTCTAAGAAACCAATCTTAGAATGTCCTTACAATTTCTGAGGAAAACCTTTTTATCTCAATAGAATTCCCAGTCACTGTTTCATTGGAAAAAAGTTCTGTGCTGAATACAAAGAGGGTAAGGCATTTTGCAGAATCCATTGATGGGGGGATTCTGAGAATGGGAAATATGGCACAGACCCTTGGCTGGCTTGGAGAGACTCCAGCCAGAGAGGCTGTTACATCAGGACCTTGGAAGGGCAGGGTGGGAGCTGACTGGGATGCTGGCACATCTTCTAGAAGACCACCTGACACAGTGGAACTTCATATAGCCAGAAAGCAGGACAGTAGCAGTAGTGACCAGAGTCCTCTCTGGGACACTATAGGATAAATCATGCAGGAAGGCAGTGGAGAGCGCAGCAAAAGCCCTGGCTGAGAATCAGCTTACCTGAGTCTGCTTATCTGCAGTATCTCTAGGCAAGTCCTATAATTTCACCGAGTCTCAGTGTCCTCATCTATGAATATGGTATTCTCCTTGCCTGTCTCAGAGGGCCACTGAGAAAAACAAACATGGCCAAGTATGTAAACCACTTTGTAAACTAAAAAAGGCGCCATCACATTCTGGCATTACATTAATGGGTAGTGGTAGTATAACTTGCTGGTGGCTCTTGCTCGAAATGAAACCAGGATCAGCTGGCAGCTTTAAGAAGGTTGCAAGGAGAGAGGAAACCTGTAGTCTACTGGGGTTGTGGAGAAAGTGTGAGAGATAGGCATTTTGATTCTGGTTTTGATAATCTTGCCCTTTAGCTATCCCAGTACCCAATACCAAGGTCTGGAGCCCCGGATCCTTTGTGCTCCAGAGAAACTCTCGCGTTGTGTTCACCTTTGGGTTTATCTGAGTCTTGTACTTAGTGGGAGGCAGTGTTCACCTCTGAGTCATAGAACTGGAGAGATTCAGGGTTGTGATCGACTGTGTGGCCTATCCTCAGCAGACCCTAAACCCCGTTGACCCTGGCCAAAGGCCTCCACTACAGTGTGGCAGTAGAAGCCTGTAAGCATGGGTGCTGAATTCGTATCCTCCCCACCTCCCAGTGCCCAGCAGGCTCACATGGGCGAGCTCAGCCTGTCCCAATACCGGGCAAGCAGCCAGATGTTGCAGTGTTGGCACTGGAGGGGGTCAGGGGGCAGGATGCTTTATACCTCCAAGTGAAAAGTGTTGGGATGGGGCACTGCTGTGGAGAAAAAGATCCTCCATAAAGGCTCGTTACAGGCCCTCCTTGATGAAATGCAGTAATTTCTGGGGGATGGAACTGCTGCCAGTCAGTTGGCAGGGTGGCCGGAGGTGGGGCAGAGAGATTCGTGCAACAATGGAAAATGGGCTTTTCTGAGGTCAGGAACCTCCATGGTCCACACAAACGTGGCGGCATGTGCTTTGCAGAGCTAGAACAAACAGTTCAGTCATGAGGGCTGTAGGGCCAGAGGAAATCCCATGAAAGCTCAAAAAATGAGGACCCACCCTCCCTCCCTCCCTCCCTTCCTTCCTTCCTCCCTTCCTTCCTTCTGTCTGCAAGGAAACGCTGTCTCCATTTCTTTCCTTGTCAACCCTGCCATGCTTGCCAGAGAACCCTTGGCCATGATTATCCTCCATGGGACGCACACTTTTCCAACTGTGGCTGTAGCACATTAATGAGTCATGAAAATAGACTAGCACTTCAAACAAAATGAAATAGAATGAGGGGGGAATAAGTGAATCACACATAACAAGAGTTACTGTGGTTGCATGAAACATTGCTTTACTTGTGTCTTCCCATGTGGGTACAGAGAAATGACATAAAATTTCTTAATGGGGGTGTCCGTCAAAAAGTCTGAAAATCGTAGTTCTAGAGAGTGAGTTACTTCATGCAAGGACCATGGCTCACTGGAACAAGGCAGATCATCTGATGTATATGTATCAGCTGCAAATAAGTAGTTGTAGAGTGAAATGATGAAGGATGGGACTCCATGGTTAAGCAAGTCTTCATCATTTTTTTCCCTCCAGTGCCAGTTGTGGGGGGTACTGGGTTCTTCTCCTTCCCTGTCCTGTGCCAAACAGAAATGCCTAAGCTGTAAGATAGTCCTGTAACCAACCTGGGGAAGCCAGGATTGCATTCAATTTACTTCAATTTCGAATGTGAGCAGCCCTTAATAAGATACCTAGGGAGGCTCTGTAAGGCACACCAGAATGGCTAGATCAGTCTGTGCCCTTAAGGTGCTTTGCCAAGGTGGAGCTGATTATTAGTACAGCAGTAATGGCAGAGAGACAGAGGTGCCAAATGCCATGAGATGTGAAAGAAGGGAGAGTAGTGTGAGGGGAGAGAAAGAGAACAAATGAAAATGTGTCATGAGGGTCATCCAAGGGGGCATCAAAGGCTTAGGAGACATTGGACACCATCTTTGAAGAGTGGGTTGGTTTGGGTTTTGAGACGAGACACTGGACGCCGTCTTTGAAGAGTGAGTTGGTTTGGGTTTTGACAGGAAACATGAGGAGGAGAAGGGTGCTGAAACACCCACTGGAGGTACCCTACCTCCCTATCTTTCAGAGCAGACAGCTGGTCTCCCTGCAGCAGATGGTGTGGATGGGTTTCCTGCTATCAGCCAATAGTCTTGACGAGATGTTCGTACATTTTCCTTGCCATCTGCTGCCCTTTGCAGCCAATAACAGGTGTATGCTGCTTTCAGAAGCAGAGCTTCGGTGGCTGGCTGGTGAGAGGGCTGTGAATCTGAATGGGAGTATTAAACATAGATATTAAATATTGGACATCTAGCAACAGCAAGATAGCTCGAGGCTGTCTGACTGGGTTATGTTTTCATTTTTGGTTTCTTGGTGGTTGTTAAATTACTTTGAGCCACGCCCTTCATTCACTTTTCTGTGTATCTAGTTCAGTGACACCTGCCTCCCATGTCGTTTTCAGTGTCCGTGTTGTCACCTCATATGCCTCAGTCTGGTGATTTATGGGGAAATAAGTTTTTTCACTACATTGCATTAGAATACACAGGACATTCTGTCAGAACTGAAATAAAAAGGGCTGTCTCTCCTAAGTTTTATGTTGTCTTTACCACTGGCCTCATCCACTGTGGGAGTCTAGAGACAGTTCCCAACTTGGATAGCTGACCAAGATGGAGGAGCTGACATTCACAATGAAAGCCAATTCCCTCTGATTTGTGTCTGTTTTCAGAACCAGTATGACTCAGAGCCGCAGTTCCTACTCCTTGAACAAACAGCTCATCATTAACATGGAGCCCCTGAAGCCCCTGCTGCCTTCCCCCAATGAGCAAGAAGAGGAACTTCCATTGGGTGAGGGTAAGTACCCTTCCTTCCAGAAGCTGGCATTGTAGGCTTACCATGACGGGACGAGTGAGGTGCCAATTCTGGGTACCTAGGTAATGTTTGGGGTTGGGGATGGAATGAATCATAAACTATTTCTTATAAGTAAGCTGTTTGCTGCTGGAAGACTGTATTATTTTGAGAGTTATAAAGTTTCTCCAGGAAAAAGCCCATGGATACAAAGTAGTCCTAAAAATTATGTGTTAAAGCAGTAATGCTGTTAGCCCCCCCACTGTCTAGTGTGTTAGCCACTCGCAATGCATGGCTATTTAAAACTAAGTTTAAATTCAGTTCTAGTCACATAAACTGCATTTCCAATGAGTAATAGCCACATGTGGCTAATGGCTGCCATCATGGAGAGGTCAGACCAAGAACATTTCCACCACTGTAGAAAGTTCTACTGAATGGTAAGTTTTTATTATAATTAAATTAGTGGTTGTAAAGAATTCTCTGTAAGTCTTTATATTGGTCATTCTGTTCTGCCTCCCTATTTCTTCATACTTATATTCCGTTTTCCGAGGCCTTTCTTGTATTTTCTCTGATAGTTTTGATACAAGCTAAAGCGCATATAGTCCATCTCAACCCAAAAGTTGTTGTATTTTTAAGGACTCTACTATATGTGCATCTAGGCCTTTTTGGCTTTTAAGGACTTTACTTCCTTCAGGGACGAATCTCCCCACAATGTTTGCTGGAGACATTTCATGAGGCAAACCTCACACATGAATTATCAAGGTATATTCTAAAATGCACTCAAAATAAAGTTATTGGAGCCCTGAACACAAACACAACATGATTTTCCTTAGTGACTTGGGTTTCATCACTTAAAATATGGATACTGGGCAGTTTCAAGAGGGCAGGTTTCTCTGTCCCCCAAAAGACCTCCTTTAGCTGCAGCTTCGATTCTCGAATCCTGTCCACAGGGGAAAACCCTGCAGCCTGTAATGAGAGTATGGCTTGGGATGCAAATACCCTTGGGAGAAGGAGCAGCAGGTACTTCACACCGAAGTGTAAATAATTTTTAGTAAATCTTTTCCTGAGAGAAAGCTTAATGGCTAGGAGGAGAACTGGACAGCTTAGATGCCCCCAATTCCTTGAGTGGAAAGAAAGCATTGCAAGATAGGAAATGTGGGGCCTCGGGAGACATCCTTATCCCCAGCTGAGCCACAAGGTGATGACAAGGAGAATGGCCTTGGTCTACTCCTGGCCTGTGCTCTTGGTTTTAGCAACTAACTCTGTAATTTCCCAAGGGTCTCTGGGTCCATGTTGCTTGTCTATATTTTCTAGCACCCTGTCTGATTTTATATGTTTTTCACCTGTAATAAAAGTCGCTTTCATTTCTGATCCCCAGGGATTTTTCTGGACTTCCTCCTGTAGAGAAGGAAAAATTCTTCCTCTTTGAGGTTTTTCAGCTGGACCAAGATTTAATTTACATAAGATAAATTAACAGGAGAGAAAACCCTCAAGTTTTATTATGTGCACATGGAGGCCCCAAAATGAAATTGAGACCCAAAGAAGTGATTAAAGCAGGCAGTTTGTATATGTTTTAGACAAAGAGACAATAAATTTGGGAGGAATTGACAGGATAAAGAAAACAGGTGTTTGGGAGCTTTAATTATTAGGGAATTCTAAGCAGACATTAGGCTAGGGTCTAGTAGATTGGAAAAAAATAACAAGGTTTGTACAGCTTTCTCAGCTTTGAAGTCCTTATCTCTGGTGACAAGGATTTTTTTTTTTGAAGGTTTTATTTATTTATCAGAGAAAGAGGCAGACAGAGTGTAAGCAGAGGGAGGGAGAAGCATGTTCTCTGCTGAGCAAGGAGCCCGATGCGGAACCCGATCCCAGAACCCTGGGGTCATGACCTGAGCTGAAGGCGATGCTTAACTGGCTGAGCTACCCAGGGGCCCTGACAAGGATATCCTTTTGCTTCTCATTAGAAGGAGGGTGTTTTTCATAATGGAGATTTGTTTCCTGCTCTCAGAGGGACAGAGGAGGGTCCAAGTGACCTTGCACTGGTCACTTACCAAGTAGCTTCAATTCAAAATAATCAATATGAACTGTGATACATTTTGAGTGACTTGCCCTTGACCCCTACATATTTCTGTACCTGGAATATTTGGTTTAATGGAAATTCCTTTCTCTGGAGGTCATGATTCTCCCAAGGTTGAATGGAGAAGAGAAAAGGAAAAAGAACAACCCAAGCCTGGAGCTGTGACTGTGTTTTGTCTACAAAGGTGGAAACCTAGATGGGAACATTATTCCATGGGGAATATGGAAGTCAGGCCACTCTGGCCCTAGGAGTCACCCCTCAGAATATAACAGGGAACTGGGCAAACTTCCCCTTGGGCCCTTTACCCCATTCAGTTAAAAGTCATTTTGTTTCATTTTCTCTAATGAGGTTCCACTGCTAAATCCTAACCTTAACACAAACGGTGTAGACAAGAGACACTTACGTTATAATGAACTGCAATAAAAATAAAAATTTTCATGATATATGATAAGAATCCATAAACAACCTTTTCAGTTTTTCTAGTTGCTTAAAGAAGAATCTTAAATTCTTTCACCAGCTATAAAGTCAAACTGATAGGTTTCTCTCTTAAAAAGTCCAAAATGGCTCTATAAATGTCTAATAAAACTTTTTTTATTAGGCAGTCTCCTTATGGGAATCTTGTGGGTTTTGAAGCTCAGGCAAATCCTATCAATCTCCAGGATATAGAATCAACTTAAAAGGGAAAGAAGTAAAAGTGGCAGTATTGTTACGTGTCTAGTGGATGGAATGACCTTCTCAGTCTAGAGAAAGAGCAAAATCATTTTAGGTCCCGTGAAATTCAGAGTTATGATTCCCACAGTGAAACTAGCTCTTTTTTTTTTTTTTTAAGATTTTATTTATTTGACAGAGAGATCACAAGTAGGCAGAGAGGCAGGCAGAGAGAGGGGGGAAGCAGGCTCCCTGACGAGCAGAGAGCCCCATGTGGGGCTCTATCCCAGGACCCTGAGATCATGACCTGAGATGAAGGCAGAGACTTTAACCCACTGAGCCACCCAGGCGCCCCAAGCTCTGTGTTCTTGATACCATCCTATCTCTGTTAACTATTTTAGAGTCTGATTCTGCTCCATGTCTTGTCTTTGAGTATCAGGCAGTGGGATTTAGACATTCCATAGGGATGAATATTTTATAGATTTGTATTTCTCTGGTATATAAAGACAAGAGAGGCAGAGACCACCGCTTTAAACAAAGATATCTCCACCTTTGTGGATGGACTGTCTTTCTTAATACATACAGTGTAATGAATTTAGTTTCATCTTTGTATTTTGATATTGTAGTGCTTTTTATGCTTCACCAAGAGCCAAATTGAAAGAAGCTAGGAATTCATTCATTCCTTCATGCAACATCTATGACAAATACAACCAGTACAACTGGTAGACCACACTTAGCGTGTGCAGGTTACTGTAGCCTTATAAAGATGTAGGTGCTGTCTTCCTCAAGGCTCACAGCCTGTTGGCGAGACACCAGTGAAATCACAGAGGTGATGAGTAGGTTCTGGCTTTGCCAGTTGAAGGTGTGCTCACTTTTCTGTGTGCCTCATGAGATCTCAGTGCTTCAAGCTACCTGGAGAGTGTCTTGTTCCCCTTTAGTCTGATTAGAGTGTCTGAGATAAAACTGACTGACAAGCAGAGGGAGTTGTGAGTGGCCTGATCTGCCTACACTGGTTGCTGGTGTGGCTTTGGGGAAGAAAGGTCAGGGAAAAGTGAAAGGGCAGGTAAACTTAAGAAAGGACCGGATCATGATGGGTCTCCATGACTTGCTAAGGAGAGTTTAGACTTGAACCAGAGGGTACTTGGGAGGCACTGGAGGATTTCAGGCGTGGCAATGACCTGATTGGAATTATGGTTTATATCATTTGTGGGGTAAAGGGGGCAGATTTGAGGCAGGTGTGGCTGGAGCAGAGGTTTTCAGTGTCAGCACCATTGACATCTTAAGCTGGATCATTTTTTGTTGGGGACTGTCCTGAGCTTTGTAGGATGTTGAGTGGCATCCTTGGCTTTTACCCAGCAGATGCCAGTAGTACCCCACCTGTCTTGATAACCAAAAATGTCTCCAGGTGTTGTCAGGTGTTCCCTGGGGAACAAAATTGCCCCCTGGCTGAGACTCTCTGGGTTGGAGGCAGAGAGACCACACAGGAACCTTTGCACAAGCCCAGAAAATAGGTAACCAAGGGCTGAATGAGACAGAGGGAGTGGACTCAGGAGGAGGCAGTGCGTCTAAGCTAATAAAGTGGTAGAGTTGTTGAGAAGGGCTCACTGCTTCCCCTGGCAGGTGGGCAGCCCGGGGACTCCTGTCCAGGCTCTGCCCTTGTCTCTGAGACTCTGAGAGTGAACTCTATAAGGAAGAGACTGCTGAGGCACAGGAAGGCTTAAGTGACATTGGAGCTCTTGAGAGAGTTACACACTGTGCATTGCTTTGCTGAGCTTCAGACGTGGAGTGGAGAATGCTGGGACATCACTATTCCCCAACTCTGTATAGTGGTTCAGATTCTTGTTTGGGGGTATTTCAAATCACATGTTTTGGAACTGGATCCAAGAACAGGTCAAGGCTGACAGTCTGAGTTAAAAGAGTTGTCTTGTTAGGAATATTTTTAAAAAGGCTGGGAGAAGAAAGAAGGTCCTAACCGTGACCCTTGGAGGCACAGTCTCTGTGAGGTCCTGGGAAGATCCTGGCACCTTGTCTCACATGGGTGCCGTGGTGGTAGCGTTTGTGAGGCCATCATGTCTCTCCGGGGTTATAACCACTCATTTGTCTGACAAGCTCTTTCTATTCTGCCTAGAGCTTCATGCTTCTCAAAGACAGCTGTGGAGAGCATGATTGCCCAGATTAGCCCAGTGGCACTCTGGGAGAACGTGTGACCCCATTCATTCACACGACAGGACAGCTGGAGGATTAGCTGTGAAGTATGGGCTGTGTCTGGGTAGAGAAAAAAACAAAATCCACTCCTAGGCACTGCTAGGCAACAGGGAAGTTCAGTACTGCCCCAGAGTTGCTCAGTTACAGAATCCAAGTAGATTAATGCTATGGAAAACTTTCTCTGAAAATGGGCAGTCCATTTGCAAAGTGTCACGAGGAACTTATGAAAATTTCGGGAGGGGGCGCCTTGGTGGCTCAGTCATTAAGCATCTGCCTTTGGCTCAGGTCATGATCTCAGGGTCTTGGGATCAAGCCCTGCATTGGGTTCCCTGCTGAGCAGACAGCTTGCTTCTCCCTCTCCCTCTGCTGCTCCCCTGGCTTGTGCATGTGTGCTCCCTCTCTGTCAATAATAAAATCTTTGAAAAAAAAAAAAAAAAAGAAAATTTCAGGAGAAGAAAAAAATTGAAAGTGGGAATTGTTCAGGGTAAAAATGGTATTTTAAGCAGTCATTAGTCTGAATAAAATCACATGCCATATGGAGGTAACGGTCTCCATAGTGTAGGTAGCAATATGCTTGGTGGAGTGTATTTTTTGTTACAGGAGAATGCTGGACTATGGTAAAGAAAGTGAATAACAGTAATCACGTGGGACTTTGTAGCTGGCAATTAGTGACACCCAGTGAACATCACCCTGGTCTACCAGAGCAGTGGGGCAGGCAGGCATAAATAAATAGGCAGGAAACCATGCTTTCTTCCCCATGATAGAAAAAACTACATAAGAGTTGAAAGTGTTTGACACCCTCTTGCTAGCAAACAAAAGCACAGTGGGGACACCCGAATTTCCATAAAGGAGTGTCTTCAAGGGTGGCTTGAAGCTGTACTTGCTTCTTGAGAACTTGATTTGCTTCTTGCACTTGCTTCTTCTTGCACTTGATTGCGAATGTGCCTACACCTGTGAAATAGGTTGAAAATGAAAGTAATGATGGAAAAGATGGAATAGAAAAGATGGAAATTAAAGAGAGTGGTAAAACTAGCTCTCCTATGCCACCATTTAGCTGTGTGTGTGTGTGTGTGTGTGTGTGTGTGTCTGTCTGTGTGTCTGTCCCTGGAAGTGTTTGTGTGTGTTTGTGCATGGGTGTTTGAGTGTGTGCACGTGTGACAGATGGGGCTCTGTGTGTGGAGAGGCGAGGGTGTGTTTAAAGGGTTGTTTACACTGTCTAGCCCTAACCATAGATTGCTTAAGATGATGTCATTGAAATTCCAGAAAATCTGTGTGTTCACCCATGGAAGGTATTTTGAGCATATGAAAGGAGTATTGTCCTCATCATCAACCATGCTCTATCCTTGACCCCCTCTTTTCCAAGCCAACACATAACAGGCGACCTGTGGGGCCTACTGCATTTTCGCATCTTAGGGTCTTTCTTTTATTTTTATCTGAGTATAGTTGACACACGATGTTACATTATTTCAGGTGTGCAGCCTAGTGATTTGACAAGTCTACACATTGTGCTCAGCTCCCCACAAGTGTAGCTGCCATCTGTCACCATACAACCCTATTGCATTATCACTGACTTTATGTCATGCCTTATATTCCCCTATTTGTTCATTCCATAACTGGAAGCCCGTGTCTCCCTCTATCCTTCATCTGTTTTGCCCATCATTCCCTCCAGCCCTCTGGGAACCATCAGTTTGTTCTCTGAATTTATATGTCTGATTCTGCTTTATGTTGGTCTGTTTATTCATGTATTTTTTTAGATTCCATATATGAATGAAATCATATGGTATTTGTTTTTCTCCATCTGACTTATTTCACTTAACATGATACCCTCTAGGTCCATCCATGTTGTCACAAATGGCACAATTTCATCCTTTTTAATGGCTGCATAGTATATGTATATACCACATCTTCCTTATCCATTCATCTACTGGTGGGCACTTAGCTTGCTTCCATATCTTGGATATTGCAAATAACTCTGCAAGAAACATAGGGATGCATATATTTTCTTGAATTAGTGTTTTTGCTTCTACTAGGTAAATACCCAGTAGTGAAGCTACTTAATCATATAATATTTCTATTTTTAATTTTTGAAGAGCTTCCATATTGTTTTCCATAGTGGTTGTACCAATTTACATTCTCATCAACAGTTTACAAGGGTTTTTTTTTTTTTTCTCTCTACATACTCACCAATTCTTGTTATTTCTTGTCTTTTTGATTTTTGCTATTCTGACAGGTGTGAGCTGATATCTCATTGTGGTTTTGATTTGCATTTTCCTGATGATTAGCAACCTTGAGTATCTTTTCATATGCCTGTTGGCCATCTGTATGTCTTCTTTGGAAAAATGTCAATTCAAGTCTTTTGCCCATTTTTTAAATAGATTTTTGGGTTTTTTGATGTTGAGTTATGTAAGTTCTTTATACATTTTAGATACTAACCTTCTACCAGATATACCATTTGTAAATATTTTCTCCCATTCAGTAGATTGTCTTTCCTTTTTGTTGATTGTTTCCTTCACTGTGCAGAAGTTTTTTATTTTGACGTAGTTCCAATAGTTTATTTTTGCTTTTTTGTGTGTGTTTCCCTGCTTGTGTGTGTGTGTTTTGCTTTTGCTTGTCTTGGGAGACATGTCTAGAAAAATATTATTATTGCCAATGTCAGAGAAATTACTGCCCATGCTCTCAGGATTTTTATAGTTTCAGGTCTCACATTTGGGTCTTTAATCCATTTTGAGTTTATTTTTATGTATGGTGTAAGAAAGTGGTCCCATTTCATTCTTCTGCGATATCACTGTCCAGTCTTCCCAACACCAGTTGTTGAAGAGACTGTCTTTTTCCCATTGGATATTCTTGCCTCCTTTGTCATAGATTAGTTGACCATATAATCGTGAGTTTATTTCTGGGGTCTCTATTCTATTCTATTGATCTTTGTGGCTACTTTTTGTGCCTGTACCATGCTGTTTTGATTACTGCAGATTTATAGTATATCTTAAAATCTGGGATTCTAATAACTCCAGCTTTGTTCCTCTTTCTCAAGATTGGTTCAGCAATCTTCATTATTATTTATTATTATTTGTTCTAGTTCTGTGAAAAATGCTGTTGGTATTTTGATAAGGATTACATTGCATCTGTAGATTGCTTTGGGTAGTATGGACATTGTAACAATAGTAATTCTTCCAATCCATGAACATGGGATATCTTTCCATTTGCTTGTGTCGTCTTCAGTTTTTTTTTTTTTTTTTTCATGAATGTTTTATAGTTTTCAGGATACAGGTCTTTCACCTGTTTGGTTAAGTTTATTTCTAAGTATTTTATCCTTTTTGGATAATGGAAATCCCTTTCTCTGGAGGTCATGATTCTCCCAAAGTTGAATGGAGAAGAGAAAAGGAAAAGGAACAACCCAAGCCTGGAGCTGTGACTGTGTTTTGTCTACAAAGGTGGAAACCTAGATGGGAACAAATATTCCATGGGGAATATGGAAGTCAGGTCAGTCTGGCCCTAGGAATCACCCCTCAGGACATAACAAGGAACTGGGCAATTGTTTTCTTAATTTCTCCTTCTACTTTGTTATTAGTACCCAATTAGTACTGATTCATACCAATAACTGGGTATTAATTTTGTATCCTGCAACTTTCCTGAATTCATTTATTACTTTTAGCAGTGTTTTGGTAGAGTTTAAGGGTTTTCTGTATATAGTATGTCATCAGCAAATAGTGACAATCTAACTTCTTCTTTACCAATATGGAAGTATTTTTTTCAAAAGATTTGTTTTTTATTTTAGAGAGAGAATAGGGAGAGAGGCAGAGGGAGATTGAGAGAGAGAGAGAATTCTCAAGCAGACTCCCCACTGAACAGGATCCCAACTTGGGGCTTGATCTCCGGACCCTGAGGTCATGACTTGAGCTGAAATCAAGAGTCAGATGCTTAACTGAGTCATTTAGGCACCCCAGTATGGATGCATTTTATTTCTTGTCTGATTGTTGGGGCTAAGACTTCCAGTACTATGTTGAATAAAAGTGGCAAGAGTGGACATCCTTGTCTTGTTGCTGATCTTAGAGGAACAGCTCTCAGTTTTTCTCCACTGAGTAGCTTGTGGGTTTGTAATTCATGGTCCTTATGTAGAGGTATGTTCCCTCTAAGTCCACATTGTTGAGACTTTTTATCATGAATGGATGTTGAGTTTCATCAAATGCTTTCTCTGGCACCTGTGAGGTGATCATAGGGTTTTTATCCTTCATTTTCTTCCTGTGGTGTATCACACTGATTGATTGGCAGCTTTTGAATCATCCTTGCAACCCCAGAATAAATACCATATGATCATGGTGAATAACCCTTTTAATGAAGTGTTAAATGTGGTTTGCTAATACTATGTTGAGGATTTTTGTATCTATATTCATCATGGATATTGGCCTATAGTTTTCTTTTTTTGGTCTTATTGTTGGTTTTTGTATCAGGGTAATACTGGTCTCATAGAATATATTCAGAAGCTTTCCCTTCTCTTCTATTTTTTTGAATAATTTCAAGAAAATAGGTATCAACTCTTCTTTCACTGTTTTATAGAATTCACCTGTGAATCCGTCTGGCTCCAGACTTTTATTTTTTGGTAGTTTTTTAAATAACAAATTAAAGTTTGTTATTAGTGATCTGTCCAGATTTTCTATTTCTTTCTGATTCAATTTTGGAAGACTCTTTATAGGAATTTATCCATTTTTTTCTAGGTTGTCCAGTTTGTTGACATATAATTTTTATAGTATTCTCTTATAATCTTTTGTATTTCTGTGGTGTCAGTTGTTATTTTCCTGTTGCTTCTCATTTTATTAATTTGGGTTCTTTTTCTTTTTTCCTCAATGGGTCTGGCTAAAGGTTTATCAGTTTTGTGTATCTTTTCAAAGAACCAGCTCTTGGTTTCATTGACCTTTTCTACTGCTCTATTTCATTTGTTCATTCTCTGATCTTTATTATTACTTTCCTTCTACTCACCTTAGGCTTGTTTACTCTCCTTTTTCTAGTTGCTTTAGCTGTAAGGTTAGATTGAGGATTTTCTTGTTTCTTCAGGTGGGCTTGTATAACTTTATTTCCCTCTTAGAGTTGCTTTCACTGCATTTCTAAAATTTAGGCTAGACTACTGTGTTTTCATTTTCATTTATCTCTATTTTTAAATTTCTTCTTTGATTGCTTTGTTGATCCACCGGTGGTTTAGTATCATGTTGTTTAGCTTCCACGTGTTTTTGTTTTTTTCCAGTTGTTTTTTTTTTTCTTCGTACTGATTTCTAGTTTCATACCATTGTGGTCAGAAAGGATGTGTGGTAGGATTTCAATATTCTAAATTTTTTGAGCCATATTTTGTGGCCTAACATGATCTCTTCTGGAGGATGTTTCATGTATACTTGGAAAGAATGTGTATTCGTTTGTTTTTGGATGGTATATATGTTATGTCCATTTGATCTAATGTGTCAAAGACACTTACTGATTTTTTGCCTGGATGGTCTATCCACTGATGTAAGTGGGGTATTAAAAGACCCCTTACTATCATTGTATTACCATAAATTTCTTTTTTTTTTTTTTAAGATTTTATTTATTCATTTGACAGACAGAGATCACAAGTAGGCAGAGAGGCAGGCAGAGGGAGAGAGGGAGAAGCAGGCTCCCAACGTGGGGCTCGGTCCCAGGACTCTGAGATCATGACCCGAGCCGAAGGCAGAGGCTTAACCCACTGAGCCACCCAGGTGCCCCGTATTACCATAAATTTCTTTATGTCTGTTACTATTTGCTTTATATATTTAGGTGCTCTACTATTGGGTGCATAGTTATTTACAGTTGTTATATCCCCTTGTTGGATTGATCCCTTTATCATTATGTAATGCCCTTATCTCTTATATGGTCTTTGTTTTAAAGTCTATTTTGTTGATGTAAGTATTGCTACCACAGCTTTTTTATATTTTTCACTTTCACTTACATGGTAAATGTTTTTTCATCCCTTCACTTTCAGTGCATGTGTCGTTACATCCAAGGTGAGTCTCTTGTAGGCAACATACAGCTGGATCTTTTTTTTTTTTTTTTTCCATTCCACTCCATGTGTTAGTCTTTCAAAGTCCTACAAGGCAGAGCCAGTCATACACTAATACAGTTGCTCCGGTCACATCACTGGTGAGGTCTCTAACAGCCCGAGGCTGCTATGATTATACTGCCTCTGAATTCCTTTCCACTCTCTACTAAATCTAGTCCCCTTCCTGCTGGTCTGATGTGCCAGTTCTCTTCCTTCTTTTCTTCCTTTGTGGAGTTCCATGGCTATGGCTCAGTCACATGTACCCGCTTCTCTTGGCTTCAGTGTCTTTCTTCCTTGCCATCCCCCCCCACCTTGTGCTAAGTAATTTTCTTCCCTTGACTTAGGGTAGGTCAGGATGTGCATTAGGAATAATGCACTGGTCTTTTTGAAATTTCTTTTATGTGGTATTTCATCAAACAGCAGGAGCTGTTCATAAACCCTATGGAACCACATTTTCCCTCGTGGTTACTGCTACCTGGTGACGGCAGACCAATTAGCACCAGTTCTAATTGCACTTGTCCCTGCCACAGGTTTTGTGCTTGCTATTTGATTTTATTTTCTTATTGTAAAACTGATTATGATCTAGAAAATTTAGAAAATACTAAAACAGGAAAAAATCACCTCCTAGATTGTCCCACTTCTTAGAGGTAATCGATGTAAATGTGTTAGCAGTTTCCTTCCCTGTGCATTATAATGCCATGCAATCATCTCTTGTGTACAGTTTTTAAATTTTCTGCTTTGTTTGCTTACTGTTGAAAGCATTAGTGCATAAAGATATACCATAAATTGAACTCTAGGTCAAACAGTGAATTGGGAGCACATTTAACACAGATGCAAATAAATGGATTAATACCCTGAATAAGAAGAGACTCCTAAAAAGGCTCTTTCAGGGGCGCCTGGGTGGTGGCTCAGTGGGTTAAAGCCTCTGCCTTTGGCTTAGGTCATGATCTCAGGGTCCTGGGATCGAGCCCCACATTGGGCTCTCTGCACGGCAGGTAGCCTGCTTCCTCGTCTTCTCTGCCTGACTCTCTGCCTACTTGTGATCTCTGTCTAATAAATAAATAAAATCTTTAAAAATAAAAATAAAAAGGCTTTTCCCAGCATCTTTTTAGCATTGCACAAGTTTGGGTTCTCCTGAACTTTTTCATGTAATGGCACCCCAAGTCTCCCACTGCTGATAGATAGTCAGCAGCCAAACCTGCTTCTGTAGGAGCTAGGAGCCACCACAGAGCAGAGGAAAACATCTCAGTTTACTTATAACTGCAGTATTAGATTGGCAAAGTCAAAATTCAGAATTTGTTATCACATCTGTTGAATTCTGGAAGTTTGGGGTGGCAACTCCTCTAGGGTAGGAGATGCAAAGAAGGACTTGGGGCCAAGATAAAGGCCTGAGTGAGCTCTGCTAGTTCACGTTGTGAACTCTTCAAAAGTTTGCCAACTTCCCTTTTTGTGCTTTTCTCTGGGGTTGGTTTCATCTTTGGAACTTTGGTTTCTGGTATTTACTGGCGGCTCAAGTACTAAGAAGTGTGTTCACTTGAAGGAGATCTTTGAAATGTTAAGTATTTACCGGGCTGTAAGGAAGCTAAATGCCTTGGTTCTGATGCCATTTAAACACATTATATCTTGCAAGGGTTTTATATTTTACATCATAAGACACCAACAGTGTGAATCATTTCAGTTCTAGCGTTGGCTAATTCCCTTGAACTGTTCATTTTACGAATCACTGTATTCCTCAGTGTAAACATAGCATTGCTTTGTGTAGCTTCTCTGTGTCTGGGCCTTGATGCCTTGGACAAGCAGGGAAATACATGCTCTGGTCTTGGCCCCTCCCACCAGGCAGCGAGGTGACTATAGACCAGAAGCTCCACTTTTCCAAGACTCATTTTTATTGGCTATAAGGTAAGAAGAGTGGACTTGAATACCTCTTGCTACTTTCTAGCTCTAAACTCGATTCTTTTGCTTAATATCAAAGTCAAATTCCAAGGTCAAGGCTTGTGATCTTCTATAACGAGAATGGGAACTTGGCCTCAGGAATATTTTTTGCAGCTTTTGGTGGCTAGAGGGAACGTTGAGGATGGTCTGGCACAGGTATCTACAAACTATCACTTGTGGCTGGCCTAATGCCCTTTTTTTTTCCCTAGCCCAAGACCTAATGGTTATATTTTAAGTGATTATATAAGTACCTACATAATATCCTTGATTTTAGCTCTTGGCTGGCAAAGCATCAAATTTGCTGTCTGGGCCTTGAGAGGAGAAGTTTGCCAGTCTCTGATTTAGCACCCCTGACCCTCTTGGTCTTCTATACACGAGAAAGCCCAGAGGGAAGACAGTTTGCACAAAGTCACTAGCTGGATAAGTACCAGGGTGGGAATTGGGTCTCAGCTGTCAGATTCCTGGCCCCGGGTATCTTAGATGACGTAAAACACACCTAAAATGGCCAAAACAGAACCAGTGCCCAAAGAACTGCATTTCTTTTTTCTTTCTTCCTTCCTTCCTTTCTTCCTTCCTTCCTTTCTTCCTTTCTCTCTCTCTCTTTCTTTCTTTCTTTCTTTCTTTCTTTCTTTCTTTCTTTCAACATTTTATTTATTTATTTGACAGAGAAAGAGAGAGGGGTCACAAGTAGGCAGAGAGGCAGGCAGAGAGAGAGAGGAAAGCAGGCTCCCCGCCGAGCAGAGAGCCCAATGCAGGGCTCCATCCCAGGACCCTGAGATCATGACCCAAGACGAAGGCAGAGGCTTAACCCACTGAGCCACCCAGGTGCCCCGAACTGCATGTATTTTCATAATTCATTTGGCATAATGGAAAAAGAGAGGACTTCCGTAAGTATAGGGAGTCTGATTCAGTGAGAAGAGCTGCAGCTCGCTTTGGCACACGGGTTGAGTCTTCAGGTTTTCGATCACAGCGTGCCAGATCTAGTGACTCACTGGAGACCTCCCGCACACTCGAGAGCATCACCTTGCCTCAGAACAGGGACAGGTGTGCCACACCAGGCAGAATTCCTCAAAGGGGAAAGCCCAGACTTTGAGCAGGAAGCATGTTGCCTTCTGGGAATCACTTTCTGATTTTAAAGCCGAGTTTGTTAAATAAGGAATGGTTCACTTTGGGCCAAGTTCTAATTACTCATTTGCTCATTACTCTGCATTAAGGATCTCTGCTTCGTTAGTGAAAGCCATTCGGTATAGAATTTCCCAAATCCCGGCTCCTGCTCAGGTTGGCGCTTTGCTGCTGTAGCTAAGTCGTAGTAATTAATTGCTTTGAAGAATTCAGCCGGGTGGGAAAAAAAAATCTGTCAGGCAAATGTCCTATGAAGTAATCCAGTCACGGTCTCCAGAGGGCTGGGATGTGAGCCAGGGGAGGGCGCAGGTGTGAGTAGTTGCGACAGCCAGAGTGTGGTCCGCGGTGGAAAGAGATTTTGCTTGGCACTTAGATAAGTAAGCACTCCCATCACATCCCTAAGAAACCACAGGAGGGGAAAAGTGAAAACGGTACTAAGCCATTGTCATTTGAAAGCAGAGGCTATAATTGTCCGAAGTCTAGATGCCTTCCAGAGTCAGCATGGGGTTCTGTTTTCTAGTGTTTTTGCTAGTGGGTCGGTCGTGTTAAATGTTCTTTGTGATACTCAGGCTTAGCTTGAGTTAGGATCTCACAGAATCTGCCCCCTCCATGCTCTTCTGTGAAGACCCAGAATTAAGTGGGGAAAAAAGTGTTGGACTAAATCCACTCTTATAGCTAGACCTGTAATGGTAGGTTCCGGGCAATATAGGCAGTATGGGCAGGGTTCAGGAAAGAGACTCTGGCTGTTTTATTTTTAAGTCATTTTTAATAGTTTGAGTGTATTAAAGTTTTTAGTGTCCGCAGGAGTGGTATATGTTGCCACAGGTAAAGAGAGGAAGAGGGTCATATAAGAAAATTATAATATGTTCACGGAATGGTAAGAATAACATGTTCTAAGTTGATTTTATGATCTCAGAAGTTTCTGGATTCTATGATGCAGTAATAAATGTGTAATAAATCAAAAGAAAAAAGGCTCTGGTCAGTTGGCATAGGCTAGATGTTGGGGGTGTCCATTGGGGTGCATGTCCAATGCCATCTACAGTGGGGTACAGCCTCTTACTCAGTTTGGCTAATGGTGAATTGGGGATCTAGAGCCATGGCTTTCAGAGTGGGGTGCATGTGTGGTGGGTGCACACCATGGCCCACTGGAGTGGAGGAAGAAATGAGTCAGACTTTTATTGGCATTTTACTTTTATCACCTTCTTAGGAAGTTTCTATTGTGTAACTTTTATAATGGACATAGTACATAAACACATCTGTATATGTATTTAATTTATAAACAAATACGCATTTATTCCTAAGTATGCACCAGCATTGCTCCCCAACCCCCGTCCCCAGAATAGGTCCAGTTAGAACTGCTGTAGATCTTCCCGATGAGTCGACATACAAGAAAAGGCAGGGCATGTTTTTGAAACTGAAATCCCTGTTCATGCCCAACCACAGATTCCTAAAATAGATGTGAGATCTATGCGCTCTGGTTACGGTGGTGACACGCCATCCTGCATGCTTCTGGTCTTCCACACTGGCAAACCCGGGTGAGTCACCCAAACACAGGCTGGGCCTCTGCCGAGCTACATGGCAGGTGGGACATGACTCCCACTAAAATGCTCTGGGGTGGCCCTGCCTCCCCGACTTACAAGGGTGCCAGACTCCACTCTCTGGGTGGGCTCAGGACACAGCCTGAGTGGGGGCTCTCTGGTGGGGGGCAGAGTATTGGATAAAGAGAGAGACTGTGTTCAGTTCATTCATTCATTGGTGTGTTCCTTCCTTCATTCAATAAACATTTACTTCTTATTGGGTACATGCTGGGCACTGATGTCACTTGGATCTTATTTCCTCTTTTATAAAACAAGATGAGATGATTTTTGGGTTTCCTCACCATTCTGTTCTTTCATAATTCTCCCCCCAAATTGCTGCTGCTCTTAAAACCATGCTTTTGGATCATCTGTCGTTATTTTGGGAAGCAAAAAGTATACACATCTTTTTAAATGTGGCTAAAGAAACAGTAAGCTTGGGGCACAATGATCTATAAAAGCAGCGTTACATTTTTTTTCTCCTTTCTTTCCGTGAGTTGGAAATCGCCAGCATAAAATTGAAAATTAATAGCAGCTCATTTAAAAGGGAATATAAAATGAGTATTTCCCCACTTGAAAGAGCCCTCCCAGCCTTTAACATCTCCTTTTAGAAGAGGAGTCCAATTTGGAAATTTTTTTAACCCCCAAACCTCCACTTCAGCATAGGAAATGTGAAAATGGGGAGATGCTTTGACTGAAAGGGAAATAAATAGGAATTTCAGGATGACCCTCTTGATCATCTGAACATAGACTAGATTTTGTGATTAAAGGAAGGAGTATCTGTATTAAAAAATTAGAGCATCCCTTGTGACCTATGGGCTTGTCAGTTGCTGCCTGAGCCATACAGTTTTGCCCCTAAATACAGGCTCAGCCTTGCCTTGACTCTAGAGCCAACCATGCCCTGACCTGACTCAGTAACCACCCGAAGCCCAGTGCTTTGGAGCAAGCTCCTAGGCTTTCTCTGTTGCTCTGTCCTGTCTCCTTCTGGTCCTCATGCCAGCCTTGCTCCTTTTCCTGAGTCTCTGCCCTCATGCTGCCCTGGGTACACTATTCCCCCAGGACCTTAACGGCCCCTCTCCCTGGGACTAGGCCATACTCTCAACCCTGACCCTGGAGGCCGGGGTGCCTTGCCCTGTTCTTTGGATTAACAGCTTGCATGAATCTCCCTTCCTGTCTTCTGTTAGCACCATGTTCCATTCCTTCTCAGACCAGACTCTTTCCTAGCACTTGCCCCATCCTGAATAGAGGAGTCTGATTTTATTTTATTTTTTTAAAAAGATTTATTTATTTTAGACAGAGCGCATAGGAGGAGGGATGGAGGGAGAGAGGCTTCCAGCAGACTCCCTGCTGAGTGCAGAGCCTGATGTAGGGCTCCATCCCATGACCCAGGAGATCGTGACCTGAACTGAAACCGAGAGTCAGACACTTAACAGATGCCTAACTGACTGAGCCAAACAGGTGTCCCCAGGAATCTGATTTTAAAAGCTCATGTTCTACCCAGTGGTCATAAAATACTAAACTGTCAAATCCATCCACAAAATCCTATTCACTTTAACCTTTCATATATGTCCTAGAAACATGGCCCATGTACTACTCCAGTTCCACTCATTCTTCTGACTCCTTGATAGACGGCATCTCTGCTTCTACGCTAATCCCTCTCCCCGCACCCATATTTCCCACACAGCAGGCAGGTGATATTTTATAAATGGAACTTAGATCTAGTTATGATAAAATCTAAGCTCCTTGCTCTGGTCTACACTCTGCCCCCTGCCTACTTTTAGACCATTTCCTGCTCTCTTCTTGAATCTGTGTGTTCCTTTGGTACTGGTCTTCCTAGTCTCCTCCAGTATGAGGAGAACAATAAGTTCATTGTTACCTCAGGACCTTTGCACAAGCTTTTTCATCTACCTAGAAGAGCTTTTTATCTGGTCTTCACAAGGCTAGCTTTTAAGTCTTAGCTCAGATTTCAGCTCTTTGCAATATCTTCCTTAACTACCCAATTCTGTTAGTTTTCCCAGTCTACTTATTTGTTCTCTTTCATGCCATCATCCTGTTTGATTTTTGTCAGAGTGGTTAGCACTACTGAACACTTGTTAATTATTTGTCCTGTTTGTTGACTGTCTCCCTTGACTGAAATGTCTTTTGCATGAGACCAGACTTTGTCTGCCTCATCCCGCACATTATCACTAGCACTTAAAGATGTTCTGGTGCATAGTGGAGCTAAATTAATACTTGGCAAATCAGCAAATGAATGAATGAATGATTTGTAACTGGAGCCGGGACAGCCTTTCTTTATATAAGAGAAAGCATGTAAAGAAAATATTCTCCTGGGATTCGACTTTACTAGAAGCCAAGCATGTTCTGTTCTGTTTTGTTTTGTTCTGTTTTAATTTGAAATCAAAAGCCTTTAATCTGAAATCAAAATTTGGAAATATAGAAACCATAAATAAAAGTTTAGAAGTATCTGCCATCATCTGCCATCAAATCATGGTTTAATGTGTATAATCTATCCATATATTTTCTTTATTAACATATAATGTATTATTTGTTTCAGGTGTACAGGTCTGTGAATCCTCAGTCTTACACAATACATAGCACTCACCATAGCACATACCCTCTCCAATGTCCATTACCCAGCCATTCCATCCCTTCCACCTCCCTCCCCTCTAGCAACCCTCAGTTTGTTTCCTGAGATTAAGAGTCCCTTGTGGTTTGTCTGCCTCTCTGGTTTCATCTTGTTTCATTTTTCCTCTCTTCCCCAGTGAGATCATATGATAATTGTCTTTCTCTGATTGACTTATTCCCTTAGCATAATACCTGCTAGTTCCATCATGTTGTTGCAAATGGCAATATTTCATTTTTGATGGCTGCATAATATTCCATTGTGTGTGTTTATTTATATATACATAGAGAAAGAGAAATGTGTGTGTATATATATATAGATAGATAGATGTATATATATACCACATCTTCTTTATCCATTCACCTGTTGATGGACATCAAGACTCTTTCCATAGTTTGGCTGTTGTGGACATTGCTGCTATAAACATTGGGATGCATGTGCCCCTTCAGATCACTACATTTATATCATTATAGTAAATACCCAGGAGTGCAATTGCTGGGTCATAGGGTAGCTCTATTTTAACTTTTTGAGGAACCTCCATACTGTTTTCCAGAGTGGCTGTACCAGCTTGCATTCCCACCAACAGTGTAAGAGGGTTCCCCTTTCTCCACATCCTTGCTAACATCTGTCATTTCCTGACTTGTTAATTTTAGCCATTCTGACTGGTGTGAGGGGGTATCTCATTGAGGTTTTGATTTGTATTTCCCTGATGCTGAGTGATGTTGAGCACTTTTTCATGCTGTCTTCTTTGCAGAAATGTCTGTTCATATCCTCTGCCCATTTTTTGATTGGATTATTTGTTCTTTGGGTTTTATTGATTTTGGATATTAGCCCATAATCTGATATGTCACTTGCAAATATCTTCTCCCATTCTGTCAGTTATCTTTTGGTATTGTTGACTGTTTCCTTGTTATGCAAAAGCTTTTTATCTTGATGAAGTTCCAGTAGTTCATTTTTGCCCTTGCTTCCCTTGCCTTTGGTGATGCATCTAGGAAGAAGTTGCTGTGGCTGAGGTTGAAGAGGTTGCTTCCTGTGTTCTCCTCAAGGATTTTGATGGATTCCTGTCTCACATTGAGGTCTTTCATCCATTATGAGTCTATTTTTGTGTGTGGTGTAAGGAAACGGTCCAGTTTCATTCTTCTGCACATATTTGTCCTATTTTTCCAACACCATTTGTTGAAGAAAACTGTCTTTTTTCCATTGGACATTTTTTCCTGCTTTGTCCAAGATTAGTTGACCATAGAGCTGAGGGTCCATTTCTGGTCCATTGATGTTCTGTTTTTGTGCTAGTGCCACGCTATCTTGATGATTAGAACTTTGTTATAGAGTTTGAAGTCTGGAATTTTGATGCCTCCAGCTTTGCTTTTCTTTTTCAACATTCCTCTGGCTCTTTGGGGTCTTTATTGGTTCCATATTAATTTTAGGATTATTTGTTCCAATTCTGTGAAAAAAGCTGATGGTATTTTGATAGGGATTGCATTAAATGTGTATATTGCTCTAGGTAGCATAGACATCACAATATTTGTTCTTCCAATCCATAAGCATGGAATGTTTTTCCATTTCTTTGTGTCTTCCTCCATTTCTTTCGTTAGTACTCTATAATTTTCTGAATACAGATTCTTTCCTTCTTTGGTTAGGTTTATTCCTAGGTATCTTATGGTTTTGGGTGCAGTTATAAATGAGATTGACTCCTTAATTTCTCTTTCTTCTGTCTTGTTGTTGATGTATAGAATTGCAACTGATTTCTGTGCATTGACTTTATATCCTGACACTTTATTGAATTCCTGTATGAGTTCTAGCAGATTTGGAGTGAAGTCTTTTGGGTTTTCCACATAAAATATAGTATCATCTGCAAAGAGTGAGAGTTTGACTTCTTCTTTGCCAATTTGGATGCCTTTTATTTCTTTTTGTTGTCTGACGGCTGAGGCTAGGACTTCTAGAACTATGTTGAATAGCAGTGGTGATAGTGGACATCCCTGCTGTGTTCCTGACCTTAGTGGAAAAGCTCTCAGTTTTTCCCCATTGAGAATGATATTCACTGTGGGTTTTTCATAGATGGCTTTTATGACATTGAGATGTATAACCTCTATCCCTACACTATGAAGAATTTTTATCAAGAAAGGATGCTATACTTTGTCAAATGATTTTTTTTTAGCATCTATTGAGAGTTTCATATGGTTCTTGTTCTTTCTTTTACTATTGTATTGTATCACACTGATTTGTGGATATTGAAACAACCTTGCAGCCCAGGAATAAATCCCACTTGGCCATGAATAATCCTTTTAATATACTGTTGGATCCTATTGGCTAGTATTTTGGTGAGAATATTTGTGTCCATGTTCATCAGGGATATTGGTCTGCAATTCTCCTTTTTGATGGGGTCTTTATCTGCTTTGGCAATCAAGGTAATGCTGGCCTCATAAAATGAGCTTGGAAGTTTTCCCTCCATTTTTATTTTTTGGAACAGTTTCAGGAGAATAGGAATTAATTCTTCTTTAAATGCTTGGTAGAATTCCCCTGGGAAGCCATCTGGCCCTGGGCTCTTATTTGTTGGGAGATTTTTGATGACTGCTTCAATCTCCTTACTGGTTATGGGTCTGTTCATGTTTTCTGCTTCTTCCTGATTCAGTTGTGGTAGTTTATATGTCGTTAGGAATGCATCCATTTCTTCCAGATTGTCAAATTGGCTGGCATATAGTTGCTCATAATATGTTCTTATAATTGTATTTCTTTGGTGTTGGTTGTGATATTTCCTTTTTCATTCATTCATGATTTTATTAATTTGGGTCCTTTCTCTTTTCTTTTTGATAAGTCTGGCCAGGGGTTTATCAATCTTATTAATTCTTTCAAAGAACCAGCTCCTAGTCTCGTTGATTTTTTTCTACTGTTCTTTTGGTTTCTATTTCATTGATTTCTGTTCTGATCTTTATCATTTCTCTTCTTCTGCAGGGTTTAGGCTTTCTTTGCTGTTTTTTCTCCAGCTCCTTTAAGTGTAAAGTTAGGTTGTGTATCTGAGATCTTTCTTGTTTCTTGAGAAAGGCCTGTATTGGTATATACTTTCCTAGTTAGGACCATCTTTGCTGTATCCCAAAGATTTTGAACTGTTGTGTTTTCATTTTCATTTCCATGATTTTTAAAAATTCTTCTTTAATTTCCTGGTTGACCCATTCATTCTTTAGTAGGATGCTCTTTAGCCTCCATGTATTTGGGTTCTTTCCAAATTTCCTCTTGTGATTGAGTTCTAGTTTCAAGGTACTGTGGTCTGAAAAGATGCAGGGAATGATCCTAATCTTTTGGTACTGGTTAAGACCTGATTTGTGACCCAGGATGTGATCTATTCTGGAGAATGTTCCATGTGCACTAGAGAAGACTGTGTATTCTGTTGCTTCGTGATAGAATGCTCTGAATATTGTCCATCTGGTCCTGTGTGTTATTTAAGGCCTTTATTTCCTTGTTGACCTTTTGCTTGGATGATCTATCCATTTCAGTGAGGGGGGTGTTAAGGTCCCCTACTATTATTGTATTAACGTCAATGTATTTCTTTGATTTTGTTATTAATTGGTTTATGTAGTTGGCAGCTCCCATGTTAGGGGCATAGGTATTTACAATTTTTAGATCTTCTTGTTGGGCAGACCCTTTAAATATGATGTAGTGTCCTTCCATATCTCTTATTATAGTCTTTGGCTTAAAATCTAATTTGTCTAATATAAGGATTGCCACCCCAGTTTTCTTTTGATGTCCATTAGCATGGTAAATTGTTTTCTGCCCCCTCACTTTAAGTCTGGAGAGATCTTTGGGTCTAAGATGAGTTTCTTGCAGACAGCATATCAATGGGTCTTGTTTTTTTAATCCATGCTGATACACTGTGTCTTTTGATTGGGACATTTAGTCCATTTAATTTCAAGGTAACTATTGAAAGATATGAATTTTTTGCCATTGTATTGCCTGTAAGGTGACTGTTACTGTGTATTGTCTCTGTTCCTTTCTGATCTGTTACTTTTAGGCTCTCTCTTTGCTTAGAGGACCCCTTTCAATATTTCCTGTAGGGCTGGTTTGGTGTTTGCAAATTCTTTTAATTTTTGTTTTCCTGGAAGCTTTTTAATCTCTCCTTCTATTTTCAATGATAGCCTAGCTGGATTTAGTATTCTTGGCTGCATATTTTTCCTCATCTAGTGCTCTGAATATATCATGCCAGTTCTTTCTGGCCTGCCAGGTCTCTGTGGATAAGTCTACTGCTAATCTAATATTTCTACCATTGTATGTTACAGACTTCTTGTCCTGAGCTGTTTTCAGGATTTTCTCTTTGTCACTAAGATCTGTAAGTTTTACTATTAGATGACGGGGTGTGACCCTTTAAGTATTAAATAATGTCCTTCCTCATCTCTTATTATAGTCAAACATAGAAACAAACATAGACTTACACCAGAGATATTATTTTTTTAATCTGCTTTTTCATTAATATCATAGGAACATTCCTATGACATCAAGTATTCTTCAACAATTTTAATTGACATACATCATTCAATCACATAAATATATAAAAATATCTCTTCCTCCCCCACCTCCCACCAAATTATATATGAATGTGTCTTATGGTAGCCTTATAAACCAAGTGTAACAATTTAAAAAAAATCTTTGATAATGTGAAAGACAAAACTTAGAGTGGCTGGACATTTTCTTCATTTATTGACCTAACATGTTTCCTTTTTTAAGCACGTAACTAGAATGCGTACGAAAGAGGTTCTTGGCTCAAGGTGTATTGGGCAGAAGGGTTGGGTCCTGCTACCTTCAGCTTCTTGATTACACAGCAGCTACTCAGGGAACCCATGGGTCCAGAAGAGCCTGTTTTGGGGGATTTTTTCCCCTCCCCACAGGGAGATACAGATGCCCTGTTCCTGAATACCATCGGCAAAGCTGTTGAGTAAAAATGGAGAAAAAAAAATTAGAGCTCCATTTATTAATGCAGCTGAGTTTCATTTCCTTTACTCCAAGAAAAATGGCTTATCTGTAATGGTGACTTGTGCAGAGGGAGTGAAATAATAAAGTCGAAGTGGTAAGAAAACAAATTCATTCTGTCCATAGACAAAGGCACTAGATTCTTGGTAGAAAATACTACAGACCAAGGGACGCTGTTCTCTTTGGAGACTTTAAGATCAGTGTTGTGGGGGCGCCTGGGTGGCTCAGTGGGTTAAAGCCTCTGCCTTCGGCTCAGGTCGTGGTCCCGGGGTCCTGGGATCGAGCCCCACATCGGGCTCTCTGCTCAGGGGGAGCCTGCTTCCTCCTCTCTCTGTCTCTGCCTGCCTCTCTGCATACTTGTCTGTCACATAAGTAAATAAAATCTTTAAAAAAAAAAAAAAAAGATCAGTGTTGTGACCCATGTCTTCCAGGGAAATATCTGGGTGGCTGAACTGGCATCTGACAAAGCATACTATCCATAGATTGCCTTGCTGGGTCTAAGTCATGGAATATCAGGGAACCTTAAGCCTGAGGTTCAACCAGGATTAAGGGAAAACACTGTGTTTACATGAAAGGAAGAATCTGAATTATAGGTAGCCTTGGTCAGCAAAATGGTTTGAATTCTGCAAGGGAGATCCTCATGTCTGCTTCGGAAGAATCCCGTGAAGTTGTGAAATTTCTAGTCCCCATCCAGCCTCTGTGGGAAATTTCTGCTGGTTTCATCTATGGACAGCTATGGAATGTTCCCTTTTGAGTTACCAACACACTACAGTAGGGAAACTACAGGTATCCAGGCCCTGTCTTTATTCACAGGCTTTTTTTGTTTTTGTTTGTTTGTTTGTTTGGTTGGTTGTTGGTTTTTAAATCTAACTTTTGTGAATGAATTTATTTTTTTTATAGGGAGAGAGAGAGAGTACACAAGTGGGGATGGGGGGAGGGGCAGAAAGAAAGGGAGAGAGAATTTCATGCTGGCTACACGCTCAGCATAGAGCCCAACGTGGGTCCCAATCCCAAGACCCTAAGATCATGACCTGAGCTGCAATCAATAATTGGATGCCTAACTGACTAAGCCACCCAGGCATCCCTATTCACAGGGTTCTAAGAGTGCTTTGGGCCAGTGCATAAGGGTGGTAGATATCTCTTAGAGTAGGTAAATTAGATAGGGGATGAAGAGTTACGTTGATGCACCATCTACGGTTGACTTGCTGGGTAATGACTCCCATGAGGCTTGTTGGTACTGTCAGCAGCTGGTACTGATTGGAGATTTGGGTCCCTTATGTCACCTTCTCCTCTCCTCATGGCCCCTTCGATTCTCCTTCACTCAGAGTATGGAGTCTTTTGTCCAGTCTGCAGGTGGGGAGGGTCTTTCTACCTTGGATTTATGGTTTGTGAAATTAATGGTCAAGTATTTGTGGTCATTGCCTTATTGATGGATGGGTTAGGTGTGCTCTCTGGGCTGAGGATCAAGAAAAGGCTGCCAGGAATTCTGGGTGGAAGGAATTCTGTTAACATTTCAGAATATTATCTTCCCCTGATTAGAGACAGTAAAGCTTGCATTTTGCTAGTGTTTAGAGAAAGACAAGGCAGCGACATGGAGAGACTGCTGAACTGTGAATAACCAGACTGGGATTCTAGGTACAGGGTTTTCACTGACCAGGGTAATCTTGACCTCCTTTCTGTCTCTCTTGTGTTAGCCTCCACACAGAGCACTCAGCCCCACACTGCCATCCTGAACCATCAGCTCCTTATTGGCCACCTGTGCCTGGGGGCCTCACAACAGTGCACACCTAACACATCAAACCTAAGGGATTTACAACTATGCACATGTTCTCTTCCTTCCCCAAGTCCCAGCCTCAAAACTGCTCCTGCTCTGACTTGGTTAGTGACATACCATCTTCATGGTTGCGCAGCCGAAGACGGGGAAGCCAGCCTTGCCTTGTTACCCCTCCCCGTGTGTCCCTTCCCTGCCCACCCTCCCCTCCATTCCGCTGTGGAAGGAACTCCATTGTTTGCCCCCAGCTCTTCAGCCCCGTGCTGCAAGACCCATTTCTCTTGCTCAGAACGTAGCAAGTATCTTGCGTATTGATAAAGTGAGAGCAGAACGGTATCTGAGGGGCTCTTCCCTGATCTCTCTCTCTCTCTATCTCTCTCTCTCCCTCTCTCGGGTTTTCTGCCTTTATTTAGAAATCCTCACAGGCAGCCCCAACAGACAGAGGGCTCTGCCTCCTTGCCTCTCTCCCTCTCCCTCGTGCACGGTTTGCATAAGCTGCCTATTTAGAGATGCTACACTTCTCAGTGTATGCGAAGGCCCGGAAAACAGATGGATGAGCCCTTATGCTCTAATGCTCTGCAGCCATGGAGTTCCTGCAAAGAGCATTCTCTTTCCCCGCCGTGGTGCTGCGGAGAGCCCAGCTGCACAGAGCCCAGCTGTGCTGTTTGGATTCTCTTCTGTTTGCAACTGTAATTCTCCAGAGGGTTTTTATTTGGCTTTTCTCCTGCCCCTACCTGGTGATGCCTGGCCCCACCGAGCAGTGTTCTCATTTTACAGGCAGGAAGCACTCAGCAAATGCCTCATCTAATAAGGGGATAAGAAGTGTATGAGTATCCAATATGCCAAAGCATCTTATACATGTTTAGAGTTTTTTCATGTCTGTTATCGTAGTTTGGGACTCATGACTATTTCTTCCAAATGGATAGGATAGACATTATTGCCTTATTTTACAAACAAGGAAACTGAATTCTGCAGATGACTATCTAGCCTGTTCCTGTATTGGGAAAGGCCTCCATTTCTTCTCACTCTGCTCCCAAGAATATACTCATCCTATCACAAATATATTATTAAAATATTTTATATTATTATTATATTGTTATTATATCAATAAAAATACTAGAAAAATCCTCTATGGTATGTGATAGTCCCAAGGACTCTTAACTGTGGATATTTAAAGTCTAAATTTATTGCAAAGTACATTTAAATATGTTTTTAATGATCTTTTTAATTGGAGTTAACAGCTAAAATTTTAGTGAATCTCCACAACTATTTTAACTAGTGGCCATACACTACACAGTGAAATCTGTTATCAGAACAGCTAAGGTCCATGATATTGATGATGCTAGAGTAGAATAGTTAGCATTTATTAAGTGCCTACTGCATATCAGGGACCCGGTTACGTAAATGCCAATATTATTACTGTTCTACAAGACTGAAAAACTAATGTATTTTAATAAGCTTTTGTGACTTTCCCACAGTTATAGGGATGGTCAGGTAAACTCTTAACAATACTGTGTCCCTACTGTTGGGGGAGAAATAATGAGCAATGCTAGAGAGAGATGATTTACAGAAGGAAGAGAATCCAGACTGTTTAAAATCCTCACTGTCTTTCCCTTGGAGGAGAGAGGAATGAGCACCCATGGGGAAGAAAGATTCCTAATATTTCCTGAATAGTTCTGTGTCTGGCTCTGATCGCCACTTGCCACATGGATTCACTTCGTGAATCCTCACAACAACGCTGGGAGGTTGGTACTGCATGGAAACTGAGGCTCAGAGATAAGAAACAGTTCGGTCAGGATTAGAACCCAGAGCCTGTGCTTTAAGCCTTGCTTTCTACAAGTGCTTAGTTCTAGTTGACCAGCCAGGAACCAGCACGATACACTAGGCAGCTGCTATGCCGGAGCTCATGGTCCCAACCACCACGAGAGGAGTCCTGTCTGCATTTCACGCTTGCACCCTGGCTCCCAGTCACCCACAAAACAGAGGCGAGTGTGTTGCCTTGTGCCAAATCTGTGTCAAGAAGTTTGTCATGGAAGTAGACACGGAATTCATGCTGTGAACAGCTCTTATCATTGAATCTTTCTCCCTCCACTTTGGCTTCCGCTTGATTTTTCAGTGTTTCTGGCATCTCATTATGGAAAATCAATTCCCCTCTTCACACATCCTCCGCTTTCTTTAGCCTCTTGTCACTGCCCAGAAGTGCACTCCTGTTTCTTCAAACAGATTAATCTAACCAAGGAAGGGTATTCAAGGGCGTCCAAATGTTATGCTGTTGATACCGTTCTTCTGAGCACAGCGCCTTGGCCAAAACGACCCTCCTTATGCAGGACCTAGCAGCGGCCAGGGCCAAGAGAAATGCTGGGACAATATTGAATGCTGGTCCTGCTAGGTTCTTTCTGTCTAAATAAAAGCAAAAGTTCCCCAGCAGAAAGAGGGTTAAAGAATCTACTTGGGTTCTCTGAAAAGTAGCATCAAGAGTGAGAACAAATGCAGGAGAGGGAAAAATTAAAAATGTCTGAAATGCCAAATACTGTGCCTAGTTGTAGTTAATGAAAAGAGGAGACTAGGGTGAGATTTGAAGTTTGAGAATTAATGGAGAGTTAACTCTTGGTGGAAAAGAACAGAAATAAAGTATGGTGGTGGGTTTTGTTTCAGGTTTTTTACTTGCTTTCTAGGTGCAGGGGGAGGGGTGTGCTGGGAAGGTCTGTTCAGAGTGTCACGTGTCTTAGTAACAGGATAATAGGCACAGGATTTATCTATATTCTCCAAATAGGCAAAGGGAGATTTTTTTGGTTGTTATTTGAGCCTGGCCCATTGCCATGCAGGAACCCACAGGAATTTTTGAAACCCTTCATCTGTGTTACGGCAAAGCATTGATTTATTGAGAATAGGGATTTTTCTGATTTATTCTGCAGTATCCTAAAGATTTTCAGCAATTCTTTAAGATCCACTGTTGATGCCTAGTGAGCAAAGGCGAAGCAGGTTCTATCCCGGGGCCTCACTTCTGTGTGGCCTGTTTTATAAGTGGGGACTCTGCTCTGAATTATATCAGGAGGGGAGCTATAACCAGTTGGAAGATTCAAAAGGGTGAATTCGTAGGGGGTGTTTTCATTTCAAGTTCCAGGTTTAGAAATTGACTAATCACTACCCCCACCCCAACACGGAAATTTACTGGCCCCCTACTGTGCTGGGAACTGGTACCTTGGGGAAGGGGCTGCCAGAGACCCCTGAGGGGGCCTCTGGAGGTGACCTCAGCTCACTGTGCACAGCTGGCTGCCACCTTTCTCTCCTTTCAAGATTTATAATTGGGCCTATAATGTATAATTTGGATAGTTGAGGTCATATTGTTTACATAAACTGCTTTTTTCACTTACTGATCTATTGCAAGCTTTCCTCAGCATCATTAAATTCCTAAACATAAATTTTAATGGATGTACCATATCCCATCACATGTATTTAATCATTTTCCCATGGGAAATTTAGATTTTTTTTTCGTGGCTATCATAAATGATACTCTGATGAGCATCTTTGTCCAAAACCCTTTGTCAGCATTTCTAATTATTTTGTCAGAATAAATTCCTAAAGGTGACATCTCTGGATCAATGAATATCCCACCTATAAAACTCAATATATTTTGCCAAACTTCTTTCCAGAAATGCTCTATCAATTTGTAGTCCCACAGTGAAGTATAACAATGCAGGATTTCAGCTGACTGCCCTGAAAGTAATGTTTCGTTTTGTCAGGAAAGAAAAAAAAAGTATTTTTTTAAAAGTATTTTTATAAGAAAATTCTCTTTTGGCCAGAGTCACTATTTTAAAGTAGAAAAATGCATGTACACATGATGAAATTGTAGGTATGTGAGGAAAAAATATGTTTTTTTCTAAAAATGAAAGAAAAATGTACCAGCAAAGAACTATAACAGAAAGAGTACGTGTGGCACAGTTAATATTATCAGTTGAGATTTGTTCAAATAAAGCACGTACTTAAAAATCAGTTGTTCCTTGAGCCTGTACACTGGGGTGCAAGCACATTTTATATCACAGATGGACAAGTGGAGGACTTTCAAAATTCTGAGAGTTATAATGTAGCTTTGGATGCTGCATTTAAAACCCACAGTGTGGGGCGCCTGGGTGGCTCAGTGGGTTAAAGCCTCTGCTTTCAGCTCAGGTCATGATCCCAGGGTCCTGGGATCGAGCCCCGCATCAGGCTCTCTGCTCAGCAGGGAGCCTGCTTCCTCTCCCTCTCCCTCTGTCTGCCTTTCTGCCTACTTGTGATCTCTGTCAAATAAATAAATAAAATCTTTAAAAAAAAAAAAACCCATCTTGTGAGAGGTGGCGCAGCGTAGTAGCACTCAGGCAGAACTGTTTTTGTGGTCAGTGGTGTTAATTGTAGCCCAGGTTCAAACCAGGGCTTTGTCATCTCCTGTGAATTTGGTCAGATCAGTTACTCTCTTGTTTCTTTCTCTATCAGATGAAAAAAATGTTAGCCTTGTTGGAAGGGTGCAGAAAATGCTAGGAGGAGCTCGGCACCCGGTCCATAGCTGTCCTTCCGGTAAGAAAGCCCCATATGGACAGAGCTCTTGGAAGCACTTGACATGTGGCTGGTCTGAATGGAGGTGTGCTCTGAGTGTGCAAATGCACCCCAGTTTCACAGATTTAGTATCAAAAAAAGAACCAAAACTGTTCTATGAATTTTATATAGGGAGGTGATCCTGTTTTGGGTACCTTGGCTTCAGATAAAACACATCATCATAATTAGTTTTAATATATTTTTACTGTTTGAATATGTCCTCCTTTTCAAACATGGCTTGCATTATATTTTTATTAGGCAGCACTGCTCCCAAACAAAATAAAGGCTCGATTCAAAAAATTTTATTTAAACAAAAATCCATGCATTTGTGTTTCTCCTTTGTGGAGTTGGTTCCTTGTTGTTTTATCCCCTGGGGACATTTGGCTCTTAAGACACTATAAGGCAAAAACAATCTGAACGTTTTGAAGGGGGGTGGGAGGTTGGGGGAGCCAGGTGGTGGGTATTATGGAGGGCAGTATGGCATGGAGCACTGGGTGTGGTGCATAAGCAATGAATTCTGGTACACTGAAAAGAAATTAAAAAAAAAAGAGACACTATAAGGCTTTGGGGGGGCTCTCATCCACTGGTTTCAAAAAGGCTGGGGGAGGGATGGTGCATATTTCATTGTTTGTTAGGGGAGTGAGTGAAGAGTTTAAAAATAGCAGCCCCCTCCCTCCTTGGGGCCCATGCTGATCCCTCCTGAGTTATTTCTGTTGGCTGCATTAGGAACCTGACATTTGATTCATTGAGTGGGCCCTGCCTCGGTCCTTTATAACAGAATGGAGAGTTAGTGAAAGGTCAGAGCCACTATGGTTGGTGGTAGCTGCCCCGGGCCCTGACAGGCAGAGGAGAATGGAGGGAATCCCGAGAACGACTATGGCCAAATGCTTGGTCAAGATCCAGACTCGGAGAGGCCTCCGCTTGCAAATGGTGAACCACTGTAGCAGCAACGTGTTTGTCCGTCTGCTGAGACATAGCTCCAAGATCACAGCTAGAAACGCCGGTACGTGCCCTGCCCTGGGCTGTCGTTCTGTGCCTGGGGAAGGGTGTGGGTTTCCAGCTTCCAGCTCACCACTAGCAGCTGGGAGAGAAGCCAAGGGTGAACCTGGTGTTAGAGGTTTGTGATAAGGACGGCGGAGAGGGAGGGAGGGAGAAAAGCAGCCGGACAAATTGGAAGCAGACAGAGCGAGCGGGAGCAAAGGGAAAATGCGAAGGTCTGCAGGGGGGTCCTGATGCCTGTCATGTGAAAGTGTTATGAGGTCAGAAAGGCTAATAACTCACACTCCAGTTGGCAGACTCAGGGAGGAGTGTGTCCCACCCAGACTGCTCAGGAACAATGGGAGATTACAAGAAGGTAGACTGGATGATCCAATGTGCTCCCCACTCCTTTCATTGTTTAAAGGATAAAATCTATTAAAAAAATTAAATTAAATTAAAAATAAAGGATAAAATCTTCAGGTGCGCTTTCCTGGGTGAGGCATAACTCCCCTTTATTTCCAAAGCAGAGCGTTACTGAAATACAAGATCAGTTAAAGAACTAAGGGCTGTTCTGTCAATTTCCTTGTCACTGAAAAACCTATCCTGTGTGTTATTTTGTGGTCCTTGGGGGAATGAGAAATTTGAAAAATCAGAGCTTAAATCAGTAGGAAAGAAGATCCTGTTAATAGAGATGATGTGGCTTTCACCAATTAATTAAAACAAAAGAAATCCTGAGCAATGTCTAGAACTGGCCATGCCTCATACACACATCTATAGCTGACTTCTGAGTGAATTGAAATGAAATTAATTTGAACTTGTGTGATGACACAGGTGATGTGTACTTATAGTAAAAAAAAGTCTTAGAAGTACAATTACACAGAATGTTTTCCTTGGCTCTAGTAAGAAGCCAATCACGGTATTTCACATGCATCATACAGGATATATATACATATATTTTACATGAATGGAATTGTTCTGTGTTATATCACAAGGCAGCTTTTTTCACTTTATCATGTTTTGAGACTTTCCATATCAATATGTATTTATCTATATCTTTTTTGGGGGCCCCTGAGTGGCTTAGTGGGTTAAGCCTCTGCCTTCAGCTCGGGTCATGACCTCAGGGTCCTGGGATCGAGCCCTGCATGGGGCTCTCTGCTCAGCGGGGAGCCTGCTTCCCCCCTCTCTCTCTGCCTGCCTCTCTGCCTACTTGTGATCTCTCTCTGTGTCAAATAAATAAATAAAGTCTTTTAAAAAATCTATATTTTTTTTAAATGGCTAAAGAATATTACATAGTATAGAGAAACCATAATTATTTAATCTCCGTATTATTATTGGAAAGTGTTATTTCCTATTTATTGGCTTTAATTAAAAGCGCTACAATGAAGGTGCACACACAGTCATTTCGCTATGAAATGTGTAGTTGTGGGGTTGAAGGATACACACATTTTAAATTTTGACGGAAATGGGCAAATTATCTTCTTTTTTTTTTTTTTAAAAAGATTTTATTTATTTATTTGACAGAGAGAGATCACAAGTAGACAGAGAGGCAGGCAGAGAGAGAGAGAGAGAGGGAAGCAGGCTCCCCGCTGAGCAGAGAGCCCGATGCGGGACTCGATCCCAGGACCCTGAGATCATGACCCGAGCCGAAGGCAGCGGCTCAACCCACTGAGCCACCCAGGCGCCCCGGCAAATTATCTTCTTGAACTAACACTCACTAAGGGTGTGTAAGGAGAATGTTTACTCCCTCGCATAACCACTAACCCTCGTGTAACCACTTTCTTTTGCAGGAAGGTTGAAAGAAAAATGAGATTTTTATTGCTTTGATTTACATGTCCCTTTATGTTAGTGAGGATGAGCATCTTTTCAAATGCTATTTTCCATTTGCATTATCTCCTGGGAATTGCTTGTTTACTTTGCACATTTTTTTTTTTTAAAGATTTTATTTATTCATTTGACAGAGAGATCACAAGTAGGCAGAGAGGCAGGCAGAGAGAGAGGAGGAAGCAGGCTCCCCACTGAATGAAGAGCCCGATGCGGGGCTCGATCCCAGGACCCCGAGATCATGACCTGAGCCAAAGGCAGAGGCTTTAACCCACTGAGCCACCCAGATGCCCTTTCTGTTTTGTTTTGTCCGTATAGACTGTACGAGCTCTTCTGTCATCTGCATATTAATCCTTGGCCTTTTACAGATACTCACTTTTTCTCCCTATTTCTTCTTGGCTTTCAACTTACTTGAATGCTGACTTTAAGGCCCAGCACTGTTCATGTGCACAGAGGGCTTCTACAAGCGCAGGCTACTTCAGTGTTCTATAGTCCAAGTGTTGTTTGTTTTCTTTTTTAATGTCAGTTTTCCTCATTCTGAGCTTATAAAAGTGTTTTCTTCTTCATGGTTAATGCAGAAGCTTGAATGCTGTGAAATTGCTAATATTCAACTGCTCTTGACTTACAAAATGGTGATTTTATGCGGTTTGATGGAAAATTTTTTATTCAACCTGTTAACTTTCTCAGAATTGTCACCTGTGTGTGCCGCCGGGCAAGGATAGAACCGTCCCCCCAAGTTGGTGAGCAATTTTTCTCCAAGTTTTTCATAACTTTTGATTATTTACAAAGCTATGTTTTCTAGTTGAGAATTTTAGTATTCCTGTTCCATTACTAATTTTATAATATAGTTTCGATATCAGGTCAAGTTCCCCTCATCCATATTTTTTATCCAAAATTCCTTGACTGCTCGTGTGCACTTTTTCCATTTGTCACTTATGAAAACGTGTTGAGATTTATAATGGAATTGCAGAGAATTTTAGTTTAATTAGAAAACATATGGATCTTTACGGAGTTCTATTTAGAAGCATTCCTATGTTTCTTCACTTTACTCAGATTTTGTTACTCAGCTGTGTTTTAATACTATTCTCATGCAAATGTTCTGTATTTCTTACTGATATTTCTGAATGTTATATGGCTATTCTAATTTGTGCATTTAGCTATTCTGACTGAGATTTTCCCTTATATTTTTATATTGTCTTGGCTTGTGTACAGTAAACTACCTGATTTAATATACTGATCTTGCATTTGAACACCTCACTCAAGTTTCATTAATTCCCATAGCTTCTCTTTAGAAGCATTTCTCCTTTCTTGTGGATAATAGTGTCACATGAAAAGAGTGATGGTTTTGTGCCTTCCTTTCCAATATTTACAATAAAATACGATATTTTTCATCTTTGTCACGTTGCATTATTGAGGGCTACCAGAATAATACTGAAGAGTAGTGAGACTTTTTGTCACATTCTTGACTTGGGCATGATGATTGATTGCGATGACAGAGGGATCCAAAGAGATGGTATGACAGCTGCATCAGTGAGGATGCCATTGGCGGCGAGTGACAGAGAGCTCTAACAAACACTGGTTTAAATAATAAGGTGATTTATTATCCCCAAGTCCACAGTCAGGGAGGATTCCTGGATTGAGGACCCAGGTTCATTTAATCTCTCTGCACTGCTCTTGTCGTTTGGCCAGAATTGCAGTATAATTTGAAATTTAGAGTTGTGGTAACTCCAACTTTGTTCTTTCTCAAGACTCCTTTAGTTACTTGGAGACTTCTGTGGTTCCATGCAAATTTTAGGATTGTTTGTTCTAGTTCTGTGAAAACTGCTGTTGTTATTTTGATAGGGGTTGCTTTGAATCTGTAGATTGCTTTGAGTAGTATAGACATTTTAACAATATTCTTCCAAGTCATGAGCATGGTATACCTTTCCATTTGTTTGCGTCACCTTCAATTTCTTTCATCAATGTGTGATCGTTTTCAGAGCACAGGTTTTTAACCTCCTTGGTTAAATTTATTCCGAGGTATTTTATTATTTTCGATGTAGCTGTATATAGGATTGGTTTCTTAATTTTTCTCTTTTTTTTAAGATTTAATTTATTTGAGAGAGAGAGCAAGAGACCAAGCACTAGCAGGGGGAGGGGCAGAGGGAGAGGGAGAGGCAAGCTCTCCTCTGAGCAGACCCCCAGATGTGGGGGTCAGTCCCAGGACCCCAAGATCATGACCTAAGCCGAAGGCGGACACTTAACTGACTGAGCCACCCAGGTGCCCTAGTAATTTCTCTTTCTGATCATTCATTATTAGTGTATGGAAATGCAACACATTACTCTATATTAATTTTGTATCCTGCAATTTTACTGAATTCGTTTATTTGTTCTCATAGTTTTTTTGTTGGGAGTCTTTAGGGTTGTCTATATGTGATATCATGTCATCCTCCAATTGTGATGGTTTTACTTCTTCCTTACCAATTTGGGTGTCTTTTATTTCTTTCCTTGTCTCATTGCTATAGATGGGACTTCCAGTATTGCATTGAATAAAAGTGGTGCAGGCGGACATCCTTGTCTTGTTCCTGATCTTAGAGGAAAAGCCTTCAGATTTTCACCATTGAGTGTGATGTTTAACTGTGGGCTTTTCATATATGACCTTTATTATGTTGAGGTATGTTCTCTCCATACTCACTTTGTTGGGAGTTTTTATCATGAACAGATGTTGCATTTTGCCAAATGCTTTTTCTGCATCTGTTAAGATGATCATACGATTTGTATCCTTTGTTTTGTTAATGGGATGTATCTCATTGATTTGTTGATATTGAACTTACCCTTGTGTTCTTAGAATAATCCCACTTAACATGGTGAATGATCCTTCTTAATGTATTATTGAATTTGGTTTTTCTAATACTTTGTTGAAGATTTTTGCATCTCTGTTCATCAGGGACCTTGGCCTATAATTTTGTTGTTGTTATGTTGCTGTTTATAGTGTCTTTGTCTGGCTTTTGGTATCAGGGTAAGGCTGGTCTCACAGAATATATTTGGAAGCTTTCCTTCTTATTTTTTGAAATAGTTTGAGCAAAATATGTATCAGCTCTTCTTTAAATGGTTGGTAGAATTCACCTGTGAATCCTTTTGGTCTTGGACATTTGTTAGATTGTTTTATTATTATCATTATTATTATTACTGATTTTATTTTGTTATTAGTAATCTGTTCAGATTTTCTCTTTCTTCCTAATTTGGTCTTGGGAGATTAGGTTTCTAGGAATTTATCCATTTCTTCTATGGTCCAACATGTTGGTATAGACTTTAGTAGTATTTTATAATTGGTATATACTTTAGTAGTATTTTATAATTCTTTTATTTTTGTAGTGTCAGTTGTAACTTCCCTTTCATTTCTGATCTTATTTATTTGATTGAGTCCTCTCTTTTTTCTTGATGAGTCTGGCCAAAGCTTTATCAGTTTTGTTTATTTATTTATTTATTTATTTATTTTTTAGATTTTATTTTTTATAAACATATATTTTTATCCCCAGGGGTACAGGTCTGTGAATCGCCAGGTTTACACACTTCACAGCACTCACCATAGCACATACCCTCCCCAATGTCCATAATCCCACCCCCCCCCTTCCAACCCCCCTCCCCCCATCAACCCTCAGTTTGTTTTGTGAGATTAAGAGTCACTTATGGTTTGTCTCCCTCCCAATCCCATCTTGTTTCATTTACCCTTCTCTTACCCCCTTAACCCCCCATGTTGCATCTCCTCTCCCTCATATCAGGGAGATCATATGATAGTTGTCTTTCTCCGATTGACTTATTTCGCTAAGCATGATACCCTCTAGTTCCATCCACATCGTCGCAAATGGCAAGATTTCATTTCTTTTGATGGCTGCATAGTATTCCATTGTGTATATATATCACATCTTCTTTATCCATTCGTCTGTTGATGGACATCTAGGTTCTTTCCATAGTTTGGCTATTGTAGTCATTGCTGCTATAAACATTAGGGTGCATGTGCCCCTTCGGATCACTGCGTTTTTATCTTTAGGGTAAATACCCAGCAGTGCAATTGCTGGGTCATAGGGTAGTTCTATTTTCAACATTTTGAGGAACCTCCATGCTGTTTTCCAGAGTGGTTGCACCAGCTTGCATTCCCACCAACAGTGTAGGAGGGTTCCCCTTTCTCCGCATCCTTGCCAGCATCTGTCATTTCCTGACTTGTTAATTTTAGCCATTCTGACTGGTGTGAGGTGATATCTCATTGTGGTTTTGATTTGCATTTCCCTGATGCCGAGTGATATGGAGCACTTTTTCATATGTCTGTTGGCCATCTGGATGTCTTCTTTGCAGAAATGTCTGTTCATGTTCTCTGCCCATTTCTTGATTGGATTATTTGTTCTTTGGGTGTTGAGTTTGCTAAGTTCTTTATAGATTTTGGACACTAGTCCTTTATCTGATATGTCATTTGCAAATATCTTCTCCCATTCTGTCAGTTGTCTTTTGGTTTTGTTAACTGTTTCCTTTGCTGTGCAAAAGCTTTTGAACTTGATAGAATCCCAATAGTTCATTTTTGCCCTTGCTTCCCTTGCCTTTGGCGATGTTCCTAGGAAGATGTTGCTGCGGCTGAGGTCGAAGAGGTTGCTGCCTGTGTTCTCCTCGAGGATTTTGATGGATTCCTTTCTCACATTGAGGTCCTTCATCCATTTTGAGTCTATTTTCGTGTGTGGTGTAAGGAAATGATCCAATTTCATTTTTCTGCATGTGGCTGTCCAATTTTCCCAACACCATTTATTGAAGAGGCTGTCTTTTTTCCATTGGACATTCTTTCCTGCTTTGTCGAAGATTAGTTGACCATGGAGTTGAGGGTCTATTTCTGGGCTCTCTATTCTGTTCCATTGATCTATGTGTCTGTTTTTGTGCCAGTACCATGCTGTCTTGATGATGACAGCTTTGTAATAGAGCTTGAAGTCCAGAATTGTGATGCCACCAACTTTGGCTTTCTTTTTCAATATTCCTTTGGCTATTCAAGGTCTTTTCTGGTTCCATATAAATTTTAGGATTATTTGTTCCATTTCTTTGAAAAAAATGGATGGTACTTTGATAGGAATTGCATTAAATGTGTAGATTGCTTTAGGTAGCATAGACATTTTCACAATATTTATTCTTCCAATCCAGGAGCATGGAACATTTTTCCATTTCTTCGTGTCTTTCTCAATTTCTTTCAAGAGTACTTTATAGTTTTCTGTGTATAGATTCTTAGTCTCTTTGGTTAGGTTTATTCCTAGGTATCTTAGAGTTTTGGGTGCAATTGTAAATGGGATTGACTTCTTAATTTCTCTTTCTTCTGTCTTGTTGTTGGTGTAGAGAAATGCAACTGATTTCTGTGCATTGATTTTATATCCTGACACTTTACTGAATTCCGTACAAGTTCTAGCAGTTTTGGAGTGGAGTCTTTTGGGTTTTCCACATATAGTATCATATCATCTGCGAAGAGTGATAGTTTGACTTCTTCTTTGCCAATTTGGATGCCTTTAATTTCCTTTTGTTGTCTGATTGCTGAGGCTAGGACTTCTAGTACTATGTTGAATAGCAGTGGTGATAACGGACATCCCTGCCGTGTTCCTGACCTTAGCGGAAAAGCTTTCAGTTTTTCTCCATTGAGAATGATATTTGCGGTGGGTTTTTCATAGATGGCTTTGATAATATTGAGGTATGTGCCCTCTATCCCTACACTTTGAAGAGTTTTGATCAGGAAGGGATGCTGTACTTTGTCAAATGCTTTTTCAGCATCTATGGAGAGTATCATATGGTTCTTGTTCTTTCTTTTATTAATGTGTTGTATCACATTGATTGATTTGCAGATGTTGAACCAACCTTGCAGCCCTGGAATAAATCCCACTTGGTCGTGGTGAATAATCCTTTTAATGTACTGTTGAATCCTGTTGGCTAGTATTTTGGTGAGAATTTTTGCATCTGTGTTCATCAAGGATATTGGTCTGTAGTTCTCTTTTTTGATGGGATCCTTGTCTGGTTTTGGGATCAAGGTGATGCTGGCCTCATAAAATGAGTTTGGAAGTTTTCCTTCCATTTCTATTTTTTGGAACAGTTTCAGGAGAATAGGAATTAGTTCTTCTTTAAATGTTTGGTAGAATTCCCCCGGGAAGCCATCTGGCCCTGGGCTTTTGTTTGTTTGGAGATTTTTGATGACTGTTTCAATCTCCTTACTGGTTATGGGTCTGTTCAGGCTTTCTATTTCTTCCTGGTTCAGTTGTGGTAGTTTATATGTCTCTAGGAATGCATCCATTTCTTCCAGATTGTCAAATTTGTTGGCGTAGAGTTGCTCATAGTATGTTCTTATAATTGTCTGTATTTCTTTGGTGTTAGTTGTGATCTCTCCTCTTTCATTCATGATTTTATTTATTTGGGTCCTTTTCTTTTTGATAAGTCTGGCCAGGGGTTTATCGATCTTATTAATTCTTTCAAAGAACCAGCTCCTAGTTTCGTTGATTTGTTCTATTGTTTTTTTGGTTTCTATTTCATTGATTTCTGCTCTGATCTTTATGATTTCTCTTCTCCTGCTGGGTTTAGGGTTTCTTTCTTGTTCTTTCTCCAGCTCCTTTAGGTGTAGGGTTAGGTTGTGTACCTGAGACCTTTCTTGTTTCTTGAGAAAGGCTTGTACCGCTATATATTTTCCTCTCAGGACTGCCTTTGTCGTGTCCCACAGATTTTGAACCGTTGTGTTTTCATTATCATTTGTTTCCATGAATTTTTTCAATTCTTCTTTAATTTCCTGGTTGACCCATTCATTCTTTAGAAGGATGCTGTTTAGTCTCCATGTATTTGGGTTCTTTCCAAATTTCCTCTTGTGATTGAGTTCTAGCTTCAGAGCATCGTAGTCTGAAAATATGCAGGGAATGATTCCAATCTTTTGATAACGGTTGAGACCTGATTTAGGACCAAGAATGTGATCTATTCTGGAGAATGTTCCATGTGCACTAGAGAATAATGTGTATTCTGTTGCTTTGGGATGAAATGTTCTGAATATATCTGTGATGTCCATCTGGTCCAGTGTGTCATTTAAGGCCTTGATTTCCTTGTTGATCTTTTGCTTGGATGATCTGTCCATTTCAGTGAGGGGAGTGTTAAAGTCCCCTACGATTATTGTATTATTGTTGATGTGTTTCTTTGATTTTGTTATTAATTGGTTTATATAGTTGGCTGCTCCCACGTTAGGGGCATAGATATTTAAAATTGTTAGATCTTGTTGGACAGTTCCTTTGAGTATGATATAGTGTCCTTGCTCATCTCTTATTATAGTCTTTGGCTTAAAATCTAATTGATCTGATATAAGGATTGCCACTCCTGCTTTCTTCTGATATCCATTAGCATGGTAAATTCTTTTCCACCCCCTCACTTTAAATCTGGAGGTGTCTTCGGGTTTAAGATGAGTTTCTTGTAGGCAACATATAGATGGGTTTTGTTTTTTTATCCATTCTGATACCCTGTGTCTTTTCATTGGGGCATTTAGCCCATTAACATTCAGGGTAAGTATTGAGAGATATGAATTTAGTGCCATTGTATTGCCTGTAAGGTGACTGTTATTGTATATTGTCTCTGTTTCTTTCTGATCTACTACTTTTAGGGTCTCTCTTTGCTTAGAGGACCCCTTTCAATATTTCCTGTA
>NW_019154117.1:21932954-21994214 GCF_002288905.1 Enhydra lutris kenyoni | reverse complement strand
AGTTTTTTTTTTTTTTTTTTTTTTAAGATTTTATTGATTTATTCAACAGAGAGAGAGAGAGAGATCACAAGTAGGCAGAGAAGCAGGCAGAGAGAGAGGGGGAAGCAGGCTCCCTGCTGTGCAGAGAGCCCGATGTGGGGCTCGAACCCAGGACCCCGAGATCATGACCCGAGCCAAAGGCAGAGGCTTAACCCACTGAGCCACCCAGGCGCCCCTGTCCTGGAAGCTTTTAATCTCTCCTTCTATTTTCAATGATAGCCTCGCTGGATATAGTATTCTTGGCTGCATGTTTTTCTCGTTTAGTACTCTGAATATATCATGCCAGCTCTTTCTGGCCTGCCAGGTCTCTGTGGATAAGTCTGCTGCCAATCTAATATTTTTACCATTGTACGTTACAGACTTCTTTTCCCGGGCTGCTTTCAGGATTTTCTCTTTGTCACTAAGACTTGTAAATTTTACTATTCGGTGACAGGGTGTGGACCTATTCTTATTGATTTTGAGGGGGGTTCTCTGCACCTCCTGGATTTTGATGCTTGTTCCCTTTGCCATATTAGGGAAATTCTCTCCAATAATTCTCTCCAATATACTTTCTGCTCCCCTCTCTGTTTCCTCTTCTTCTGGAATCCCAATTATTCTAAAATTGTTTCGTCTTATGGTGTCACTTATCTCTCGAATTCTCCCCTCATGGTCCAGTAGCTGTTTGTCCCTCTTTTGCTCAGCTTCTTTATTCTCTGTCATTTGGTCTTCTATATCGCTAATTCTTTCTTCTGCCTCATTTATCCTAGCAGTGAGAGCCTCCATTTTTGATTGCACCTCATTAATAGCTTTTTTGATTTCAACTTGGTTAGATTTTAGTTCTTTTATTTCTCCAGAAAGGGCTTTTATATCTCCCGAGAGGGTTCCTCTAATATCTTCCATGCCTTTTTCGAGCCCGGCTAGAACCTTGAGAATCGTCATTCTGAACTCTAGATCTGACATATTACCAATGTCTGTATTTTTTAGGTCCCTAGCCTTTGGTACTGCCTCTTGTTTTTTTTTTTGTGGTGAATTTTTCCGCCTTGTCATTTTGTCCAGATAAGTGTATATGAAGGAGCAAGTAAAATACTAAAAGGGTGGCAACAACCCCAGGAAAATATGCTTTAGCCAAATCAGAAGAGATCCCAAATCGTGAGGGGAGAGAAAGGGGATAAAAAGAGGTTCAAAAAGAAAAAAAAAAAAAAAAAAAAAAAAAAAAAAAAAAAAAAAACAAAAAAAAAAAAATATAAAAAGGAAAAAATATATATATATATTAGATAAACTAGTTAAAAAACGTTAAAAAAGAAAAGGGTAAAAGTTACAAAAATTTAGCAGAAGAAGAAAAAAAATTGAAAAGGAAAAAAAATTAAATTAACTGCAAGGCTAAAGAATCATGGGGAGAAAGCCGTGAGTTCCGTGCTTTGCTTTCTTCTCCTCTGGAATTCCGCTGCTCTCCTTGGTATTGAAACTGCACTCCTTGGTAGGTGAACTTGGTCCTGGCTGGGTTTCTTGTTGATCTTCTGGGGGAGGGGCCTGTTGTAGTGATTCTCAAGCGTCTTTGCCCCAGGCAGAGTTGCACTGCCCTTACCAGGGGCCGGGCTAGTAATCAGCTCGGGTTTGCTTTCGGGAGCTTTTGTTCCCTGAGCGCTTTCCCTAGAGTTCTGGAGGGCGGGAATGAAGATGGCGGCCTCCCAGTCTCCGGCATGGAGGAGCCGAGAGCCCAGGGCCCCACTCCTCAGTGCGCCCTCAGAGAACAGTGCCCAATTACTCCCGTCACCCTGGCCTCCGGCCGCGCTCCGAGCTGACCGAGCCTGCGACCAGTTCAAGGTAACCCCGAGCTTAGATCTCACTCCTCGGCTCTGTCTCTGTAGCCGGCTTCCCCGTTCTAATACCTGTAAGCTCTGCGACACTCAGACACCCCCGATCCTTCTGTGACCCTGCGGGACTTGAGGCCTCGCTGACCCCGCGTGGGCTTCACCCTGGTTTAGCCTCTGGAGCGATGTCCCTCAGCGGAACAGACTTTTAAAAGTCCTGATTTTGTGCTCTGTTGCTCCGCCGCTTGCCGTGAGCCGGCCCCTCCCCCTGCGGTCTATCTTCCCGTCGCTTTGGATTCACTTCTCTGCCAGTCCTACCTTTCAGAAAGTGGTTGATTTTCTGTTTCTAGAGTTGCTGTTCTTCTTCTCTTCGATCTCCCGTTGGATTTGTAGGTGTTTGCAATCTTTAGATAAGCTATCTAGCTGATCTCCCGCTACCTGAAGTAGTCTCAGCCTGCTACTTCTCTGCCATCTTGACTCCTCCTCCAGTTTTGTTTATTTTTTTAAAAAGACTCAGCTCTTAGTTTCATTGATCTTTTTAAATTGTTTTTATGGTTCTATTTCATTTATTTATGCTGTGTTGTTTATTATTTACTTCTTTCTAACTTTGGACTTTGTTCTTTAGTTCTTTTAGGTGTAAGGCTTGATTGTTTATGATTTTCTTGTTTGTTGAGATAGGCTTGTATCACTATAAATTATCCTCCTTAGAACTGTTTTTGCTGCATCCCATGAATTTTGGACTACTGTGTTTCCGTTTTCATTTGTCTGCATGTATTTTTTTATTTTGTCTTTGATTTCTTCACTGACCCCTTGGTTGTTTAGTAGCATGTTGTTTAGCCTGCCCATATTTGTGTTTTTTCCAGTTTTTTTTCCTTATAATTGATTTCTAATTTCAAGATTTATGGTCCAAAAAGATGCTTGATAGGATTTCAGTCTTAAAATTTATTGTAATCTATGCTAGATAATTTGTACTTGAAAATAATGTGTGTTCTGTTTTGGGATTGAATATTCTATCTTTGCCTCTTATGTCCATCTAGTCTAATGTGTTCAAAGCCACTGTTTTTGGATTGATTTTCTATCTGTGTGATCTGTCAATTGACCCAGCTGGAGTAGTAAAGTCCCCCTTATTACTCTATTACTGTCAATTTCTTTGTGTCAATATTTGCTTTACATATCAGGTGCTCCTATGTTGGTACTTAGATATTTATTACTGTTATATCCTCTTCTTGGATTGATCACTTTGTCACTATGTAACATGCTTCTTTGTCTCTCTTACAGTCTTTCTTTTAAAGATTATTTTGTCTAAGTATTGCTACCCAAGCTTTTTTTTTTTAAATTGCCTGTTTAATGACCAGTGTTGTACTAGGTTTATGGAGGTGAGGAGAAATTAGTAAAATAGGAAGGTATATGTTTTCATTCACTCGAATTTACATGTTACTCTTAGGGTTAAAGAATACCAGCATGTCTTTGTTTCCATTTGCTTGGAATATCTTTTTGTGACCCTTCACTTTGGGTCTGAATGTGTCTTTAGGTCAGATGTGAGTCCCTTGTAGGCAGCATATTAGATGGTCTTATTTTGTTATCCATTCAGTCACCTGATGTCTTTTGATTGAAGCATTTATACCATTTACGTTTAAAGTAATTATTGATAGGTATATAATTAACTGCCTTTTAAAAAGTTTTTGAATTAATTTAGAGAGAGCACGTGGGCAGAGAGGGGAGGAAGAGGGACAAGCAGACTGCATCCAGACTGTGGAGCCCAACTTGGGGCTGGATCACATGACCTTGAGGTCACTGCCAGAGCCCAAACCAAGAGTCAGTTGCCCAATGGAATGAGCCACCCAGGCACCCCTGTACTTACTGACATTCTAATTGCTTTCTGTTTTTGTAGTTCTTTTCTATTCCTTTCTTTTTCACTAGCTCTCTTTCCTTATAAAATGGTGACTTTCCTTAATGTTATGTTTGTATCTTTTTCTCTTTAATTTTTTTGTGTACCTATTAGAGGGTTTTAGTCACTATGTAGTTCATATATAATGCCTTATGTATATAACAGTCCATTTTAAGTTGATGGTCACTTAAGTTTGAACACATACAAGAGCATTAAATTTCTACTCCTTCCATGTTTTATGCATATGATGTCTTATTTTACTCTTTTTATTTTTTGGATCCCTTAACTAAAGTTTGTAAATATAGTTGGTTTTGGTGCCACTTGTCTTTTAAACATACTAGCTTTACCATATGTTTGCCTTTTTTTTTTAAAGATTTTATTTATTTGACACACACACACACACACACACACAGATCACAAGTAAGCAGAGAGGCAGGCTGAGAGAGAGGGGGAAGCAGGCAGAGAGCCTGATGCGGAGCTCGATCCCAGGACCCTGAGATCATTACCTGAGCCAAAGGCAGAGGTTTAACCCACTGAGCCACCCAGACGTGCCCCCAAATGTTTGCTTTTATCAAGTGAATTTTTTTCTTTCATAATTTTTGTCTTCTAGTTATGGATTTTTCTTTTCTGTTTAAAGAAGTCCCTTTAACATTTCTTGTGAGGCTGGTTTGGTGATGATTAACTTCTTTAACTGTTATTTGTATGAGAAACTCTCTATCTCCTTTAGTTCTGAATGATAACCTTGCTGGGTAGGATATTCTTGGTTACAGGTTTTTTCCTTTTAGTACTTTGAATATATTTTGTTGCTCTTTTCCAGCCTGTAAAGTTTCTGCTAAAAAATCAGTGGATAATCTTATGGAGTTTCCCCTGTAAATAACTATTTGCTTTTTTCCTTCTGCTTTTAAGATTCTCCCTTTATCTTTGTTTTTTGATATTTTAATTATTCTTGTGGTGTAGACCTCTTTGGCTTCATGTTATTTGGGGATCTTTGTGCTTCCTGGACTTGAATGTCTGATTCCTTCCCCAGGTTAGGAGAATTTTCACCTAGTATTTCTTCAAATAAGTTTTCTGCCCCCTTCTCCCATTCTTCTCCTTCTGGAACCCCTATAATATGTATGTTAGCATACTTGATACTGTCCAGAGGTCCCTTAATCTGTCCTTTTAAAAAAATTTATTATTTTTTTAGAGCAAGAGAGCATGTGAGCATGCAAGCAGGGGGTGGGGAGTGAATCTTAAGCAGGCTCCATGCCAACTATGGAGCCTGATGCAGGACTTGATCTCATGACTCTGAGATCATGACCTGAGCTGAAATCAAGAGCTGGATGCTTAACCAACTGAGCCACCCAGGTGCCCTGTCCTTTTTTAAAATTCTCTTTTCTTTTTGCTTGGATGACTTCCATTACCATAGCTTTTAGTTTGGATGATAGCCATATGAGGTTGTACTCTTAGCCTTGACGGCAATATCTAAAAGTGTTGTGTGCACAGTTTCTCAAACACAGGTCTCAAACTCACACCATGGAACACTCTTTTTTTTTTTTTTTAAAACTTTTTTATTTGAGAGAGACAGAGAAAGGGAACAACCAGGGGAGAGGGAGAAGCGGACTCCCTGCCAAACAGCACAGTGCCTGACAGTGGGCTTGATCCCAAGACCCTGAGAACACGAGCTGAGCTGAAGGCCTGCACTTAACTGACTGAACCACCCAGGTGCCCTTAGAGCACTCTTTTCAAAGAACAACTAGCAGCACTTTAAGGGACACTAGTGACCCAGAGATCTGTGTTGAATAGAAATGCAGGAGCATGTTGGAGCCATGCATATGGCTGAGACTGTAAGAAAGAGAGTACAGAATGAGAAAAACCAGAGGGTTCTTGCTACCACAAAAGAGATGCGATTTTTGAAGCAGACAAATGTAGCTTAGAATCACTGGATGAAAACCAAGAGAATGTGGAGTCTCAGAGATCAAGTGGTCAGTAAGGCAAAAAAGAACTTTAGCAATATGTTTGCCATTGGTGATTATCTTTAGCAATATGTTTGTCGTTGGTGATTCTTGTAAGAGCAGTCTCAGTGGGCTGGGAGGGGCAGCTGACTGCTACAATGTAAGGACAGGAATTGAGTGTATCATTTTCTTGAATTTTAGATATTGAAGTTGCCCAAAATGATGGTACAATTAAGTGTGTCAAAATGTTGAGCTACTCTGAGAGATACGACCAGGAAGGTGGTAAATAAGGACTGTAAGAAGAAGTGGGATTGATGTGCACAGATGGGAAAAACATTAGGATTTTCTCTGTGTGTGTGTGTGTGTGTTTGTGTGTGTGCACGCACGCACATGTCTAAGTTTCTTGTCATGTATACTTTCCTGAGTCACTGGGATGACTCTTCATGAGTTTTAAATAGAATGAATGGGCAGTTTCCCAAGAATACTCAGGGGCATCAGGTACATTTCTAGTATGAAATATTTTGCAATGTCTATGCCTCATCTGAAAAAGTAAATATCATTCTTGGGATCTTTTCTTTAAACCAGTGGGACATGCACTTCACTTGAAGGGTTAAACTTTATCTCCAACAAAGGAAAGTAAAAGAGTCATATAGGAGGTCAGCTGTATACTGTCTTACTACATTTTGGAAGACTGCATGCTGTTTAATGTGAACAGAAAACATTTTAGGGACTGATAACATTTGCAGAATGTAGTAAATTTTAAAGTTTATTTTATCTCTAACCCAAACTGTTAATCCTCACAACAGCAAGTGAGGTTTTTTTTTGGTTTTTTTTTTTTTTTTTTGCTTCTATCCTGCCCATGATAAAATCACAGATCTGAAATATAATTAGGTGACAGTAAATTTTATTAGGCAAAACTTTTCAGAGTGAAAGGGAACTTTAATAACATTGCTAGGGGTTACCTGTGTGACTTAGTTGGTTAATGGCCTTACTCTTAATCTTGGCTTAGGTCATGATCTCAGGTTAGAGAGATTGATCCCTGAGTCAGCCTCTGCACTTAGCATGGAGTCTGCTTGAGATTCTCTCCCTCTCCTTTTGCCCTTCCCCTACTCTCTCTCTCTCTCTCTCTCTCTCTCAAATAAATTAAACTTTTTAAAAATACTTCTAGGACAACTGCATACAGTGGGACTGTTGGGGACAAATAATCACCAAACATGATGCAACTGGTTTTAGCAAATGAAACAAGGCCAATGACAGAAGACTCTTCCTCAGTTACAAAGTAAGGGCCTCTTGGGGCCTCTCAGATCCCCTTTTCTCATAGTTTGGAACAAGCTTTCGGTCAGACAGGCTTGGGTACAAACCCCTGCTCTTGCTTCCTGACCTCCTGACCTTGTGCAAGATACTCAACCCCTCTGACTCTATTTCCTCACTTCCTTTTATGCATGTCACATGATCATGTGCCTAGAACGGCCAGCCCTGTCAAAATGTAGCAAAACTCTTGGTGCTTTTGTCTTTCTTTCCTCTTCCACATTTTTCAATAGTTAATGGAGAAATAGCTTTGCTTATTATATACAGGTAATTGGTGCTTTTAGGGAGAGTATATGTATAGTTTTCAGTGGGACATTTTACTGACATAGACTGACTAACAGCCATGCAACACTAGAACTAGAAAGGATTTGGTCCATTTTGTACATAACAGATCCAAGACCTAGATAACTAAGTGACATGTCTAAGGACACACAGAGTTCTGGCTCAGCTGGGAACTGAATCCAGGTCCCCAGAATTCCAGGCCATTGTTCCTCTCACTCTGTCCTAGTTCCCATAAGTGGAGTGATGACCTGTTCCCTTCTCCTCTCCCACTCTTCCTTCAAGCTTCTTTTCCATACCCTCAGTTTAAGAAGAAATAAGACGCACCTCCCAGAGCCAGTACGGCTATGTCGATGAACATAAGTTGATTAATTGAAAGTTAGCTCACCTCTAGGAGGAGGATGATTCTGGTTATTAGGCAACAAATCTGCCACCTCCGTAAGGACCTGTCAGTCTCGAGTGTGCGTAAGCAGCGGTGGTCAGTCCTCTCAGATCCAGTGTTCCCACTGAATCACAAAGATTTTGTAATGGTCTCCCTACACAAAGATGTAATGTAACGATCCTGAGATGAAACTCTGAGAAAACAGAGTCAACTTACACATAACTTTAAAAGTCAAATCAGCGCTTTCACTGTAATATTAGGAAACATTAGAAGTAATTTATAATAAAATAGTAAGTCTTTCCAGTGGTTTTTCTGAAGTCTGATTCAATGGGAGGCAGAATGGAGTGGAATGCTGGTTCCTCTGTGAAAGCAGTGGTGAGACATGGGCATCAAGGGCACCACTCAGAGAGGCAAGAATGTTTGCTCCTACGTCAGCATCCTGGATGGCAGTGATGTGATATCCTGAACAGATAAACAATGCTTGGCAAAAAACTCCCTTCAGTTTACCTAGTGGTAGTATGCCTAAATAATTCAAAATTTGTTTATCATACCCAGATGCCTTAAGCTTAAATGTAAAATAGAGACAGGTTATATTTTCAGATCATTGTCTAAGTAAGTTTTTGCTAGATGGGTACTATTTGATAAGACATCTGAAATTATGTGGGATGCAAAATAATTGATTCATTTTGTGGGACCATCTTGCACACTGTAGGATGTCTGGCATCCCTGACCCGCACCTACTAAATGATGCTGGCCCCTCTAATCAATGGACTTCCAAAAACAGCCTCGATGGTTTTTTAAGCACCCACCTCCCTGACAAGGGGCAGTGCCGCTTTCTGTGTATCCCAGCTCTGCACAGTTTCAAGGCATTCTGTAGTTGGGAATCAGCACAGGGTGGCCTGGGGTGCCTCACAGGGAACAAGAATGGTGGTTCCCAGTGGCGCCATTTCCCAAAGCTTCTCACACCGAGAAAGGTATGTTGCTCACAGGGTGAGGGTCAGGAAGCCAACAGTGGGGGTCGGGGGGAGAAGGGGGCCAGGAGTGGGGCTGCGGGAGTATCTCCTGCAAAGCGAGCCAGTTCTTTTGGCCAATGACAGCAATGGCATTGAGGGACTCTAAATAGATTTGTTCCCAAGTGGGCTTAAAGTTATCCCAAGTAATCCAAACTCCAAAGTCTTTGCTACTGACGTTGGTGTAGATAAATGCAAATGACAGGTGACCCATTACTTTATCCTATTGCCATATTGCCTCTACAGTGCTTTCTTTTTTTTTTTTTTTTAAAGATTTTATTTATTTATTTGACAGATAGAGATCACAAGTAGGCAGAGAGGCAGGCAGAGAGAGAGGAGGAGGCAGGTTCCCTGCTGAGCAGAGAGCCCGATGTGGGGCTCGATCCCAGGACACTGGGACCATGACCCGAGCCGAAGGCAGAGGCTTTAACCCACTGAGCCACCTAGGCGCCCCTCTACAGTGCTTTCTAACATTTTTCTTTTCTATACACTTTTGGGCCCTTGTGCAAACTCATGACTTACTTAGGGTTTAGTGTTATCTTCATTTAAGGAGGTTTGGTTTGGTGAGGATTGATAATGCATTGGTTCATTCACAAAAATCACCACACCCAGGCAAACCACATAAAGACCATGAACCAGTGTCTCTTTCGCTGTTTTGTATGCACACAAGCTGCTGGTGTTCTTGGCTGTAGTACTTGGATTCTTTCCTATGTCCAGTTAATAGAGAGGCTGATTTCTGAATGGAAATGTCTGCAATACTTACTCCATTTTTACCTGCTGTGTACTTAAAAGGTCTCTATATGTCCCCTTTGGCCCTGAGATGCTGTCACTGAGAATGTTCTTCATTGTCAGAGTCCTGCTAAGTAGGTTCTTTTGTGGTGCATGGCTTATCTTTAGGGGGTGCCATCACATTGGCATTGTATGAATCATTGTTAGATGGAATAGGCAGTGTGCAACCTGACCAGCTGTACATGGCAGGCACATTACCTGTCCATCATCAGTGGCTGGTCTTTTCCATCAGCATCTTGGAATTTTGCTATTTCACTTCATGGAGTATTTCTTCAAATTGAAAAATGACAATAATGGCATTAGAACATAGTTATGTTATCGTATTAATATATAATTATAATAGTTAACTTTTTTATGGGCTGCTTCCTATTTGTTAGAAACTTTACAGCTCTTCCTTAATTTTAATTAGGGCTATAAAATTATATAAATTTGAAAGTTATTTCCTTTTCTTATATTACTGTCATTTCACCTCGAAAAATTTTGTCAGCCATTGAGCTTTGTGAATATATTCAGGCATCTTCTCATATATGGAAGGAGTAAAAATAATTTTAACAAAGCAGTGTAGGTAAGTTTTACTAATTTAGTATTTCTGATCTCTTTAGATATTCTTGTTAGAATTCACCAGAAAAGGTGTGTGGGAAAATTTAAGCATCTATCATATAAAGAAAACTGAGAAAGTATGGATAACCAAATGTAATGAAATTCTCCTTGTACTCTATAATAGTGGACTTGTTAGAAAACTGATCTATATATTGATAAAATGATGTTGCTTGATAGCAGATCAAATTAGTCTAATGATTTTTGGTAAGATAGTAACATCTAATTTCTATAGCATTTTTGCCATAGATAATACTTACACATCCATAATTTCATTTAATCCTCTTGCTAGCCTTATGAGGTTATTCTTGTGTTCTAGAGAAGCAACCTGAGTTCTAAGAATATTAGCTCTTAAAAAAATTATTTTATATATTAAAAAAAAAAAAAGTGAGTGAGCATGGGGATGGGAAGCAGAAGGAGAGGGAGATTCTCCAAGCAGACTTGCACAAAGCGCAGAGCCTGATGTTGGTAGGGCCCAATCTCATGTCCCTGAGACCACAACCCAAGCCAAAACTAAGAGTCTTACTTATAAGACTTCAGTTATTAAGTAACTTCACTTAAAAGTTTTATTCTTGGGGCACCTGCGAGACACAGTCAGATAAGCATCCAACTCTTGGTTTTCATCACCCCAAATGGATAATGAAGCCTATGTAAACAGTCACTCCCCAGTCCACTCTTCCCTTAGCCCCTGGCAGCCACCAGAGTGCTTTCTGTCTTTATGGACTAATCTGTTCTGGATATTTCCGATAAATGGAATCCTACATTATGTGACCTTTTGTGTCTGTCTGCTTTCACTTAGTGTACGTTTTTTGAGACTTACCCACATAGCATGTATTCCTACTTCATTGCCTTTTATGGCTGAATGATATTCCGTTGTATGGATAAACTATATTTTGTCTATGCAACCACTGATGGGACATTTGGATTGTTTCCACCTTTTGATTACTGGAATAGTGCTGCTGTGCACATCTGTTTACATGTATTGGCCTGAACACTTGCTTTCAACTCTTTGGAGCATATGCTTGGGAGTGGAATTGCTGGTAATTCTGTTTCACTTTTTGAGGAACTACCGAACTGTTTTCCATAGAAGCTGAACCATTGTAAACTCCCCATCAGTACAAGGGTTCTGATTTCTCCACATCCTTACCAACACTTGCATTTTCAGGTTTAAAAAATAAATAATTGCTCTTCTAGTGGGTATAAAGTACTATCTTTATTTGGTTTTGAGTTGCATTTCCCTAATGACTAAGGATGTTGAGCATTTTTTCATGTGCTTGTTGGAACTTGTGTATGGCTTATGTGTTTTATGGTATTTTTCATGTATGTTGCTCAGTGGTATATACTGGAACTATGAAGAAATATGTTGAATTTTGAAAGATAAAACCAGTAATTCACTTCTGCACATCTTTTTCCCCTCGCATTTTATTGAGGTAGAATTGAAATACATCACTATATAAGCTTAAAGTGTACAGCATAATGGCTTGATTTACATATACTGTGAAATGATTACCACAATAAGTTTAGTTAGCATCTGTTATCTCTTATAAATGCAGTTTTTAAAAAACCAATTTTCCTTGTGATGAGAGCTCTCAGGATCTATTATCTCAATAACTTTCGTGTATATCATATAGTAGTGTTAACTATAGTCATCATGTTTTACATTATATTCCTAGTACTTGTTTATCCTGTAACTGGAAGTTTGCACCTTTTAATCCCTTTCCTCCAGTTCCCCCCATCCACTGACTATGGTAACCACAAATCTGATTTTTTTTTTCCAGGTTTCTTTTTTAAATTCAGTTGCTGAGAATATAAGTGACCATCATTTCATGTGCCTGTTGGCCATTTGTATATCTTCTTGGAAAAATGTTTGTTCAGGATTTTAGTCCACTTATAATTGGATTATTTGTTTCTGGTTTTTTTGCTATTTAGTTGTAGGAGTTCTTTATATGTTTATATATTAACCCCTTATCAGATACACAGTTGGCAAATATTTTTTTCCCATTCTGTAGGTTGTCTTCTCAGTTTGTTGATTGTTCTTTTTGCTGGGAAGAACTTTTTAGTGTGACAAAGTCTTGTTGACCTTTTAGTATGTTACTTGTAACTAGGTGTCATATCTGGAAAATCATTGCCAAGACCCATATTAAGGAGCTTATTTCCCATGTTTTCTTCTAGGAGTTTTGTGGTTTCATGTCTCATGTTTGTCTTTAATCCACTTTGAGTTAATTTTTGTGAGTGGTATAAGAACAGTGTCTAGCTTCTTTCTTTTACATGTGAATAGCCAATTTTCCCAGCACCATTTTATTGGAGAGACTGTCTTTTCTCCATTGAGTATTCTTGGCTTCACTGTCAAATATTACCTGACCAGATATGCTTGGGTTTATTTCTAGGCTCTCAGTTGTGTTCCACAGTACTTTTGTCAGTTTTATGCCAGTACCAGATTATTTTGATTACTGTATGTTACTAAAATCAGGAAGTATGATTGTTCTTCTCTCTCAGGATTGTTTCAGCTCTTTGACATCTTTTGTGGTTTCATATACATTTTAGGATTGTTTTCTCTACTTCATTAAAAAAAAAAAAATGCCGTTGGAGGGGCTCGTGGGTGGCTCAGTTGTTTAAGCCTCTCCCTTCAGCTCAGGTCATGATCTCAGGGTCCTGGGATTGAACCCCGAGTCAGGCTGTCTGCTCAGTGGGGAGTCTGCTTCTCCCTGGTGCTCTCCTCTGTGCTCTCCCTCTCTCCCTCAAATAAAGATCTTAAAAAAAAAATGCCATTGGAAGCTTGATAGGTATTGCACTGAATCTATAGATAGCTTTTGGTAGTATTGACATCTTATTTTATTAAATTTTATTTATTTGACAGATCACAAGTAGGCAGAGGCAGGCAGAGAGAGTGGGGGAAGCAGGCTCCTCACTGAGCAGAAAGCCCGATGCAGGGCGGTAGTATTGACATTTTAACACTATTAATTATTCTGATCCATTAACATGGGATATCTTTCCATTTATTTATGTCCTCTCAATTTCTTTCATCAATATCTTAATTTTCAGAATAGAGATCTTTTTACTGGCTAAGTTTATTCCTAAGTATTTTATGGTTTTTAAGATTTTATTTATTTGACGGAGCACAAGCAGGGGGATGGGCAGCAGGCAGAGGGAGAAGCAGGCTCCCTGCTGAGCAGGGAGCCTGATGCAGGAATTGATCCCAGAACTCTGGGATCATGACCTGAGCCAAAGGTAGCTCAGGCACCCAGGCACCCCAGTATTTTATTGTTTTTGATGCTTTTATAAATGGGATTATTTTATTTCTTTGTCAGGTAACTTTGTGTATAGAAATGCTACTGATTTTTGTGTTTTTAATTTTATATCCTGCAACTTTATTGAATTCTTTGATTGAACCTAAGTTTTCTAGTTGAGTCTTTAGGATTTTCTGTTTATAAAATCATGTTATCTATAAATAGAGACAGGTTTATTTCTTCCTTTCCAATTCTGATGCCTTTTATTTTTCTTGTCCGCTTTGGCAAGAACTTCCAGTATTATACTAAATAGGAGTGGTGAGAGTGGGCACATCTGTCTGTTCCTGATCTTAGAGGAAAAGCATTCAACCTTTCATCATTGAGTATGATGTTAGCTGTAGGGTTATCATACATGATCTTTATTGTGTTGAGGTACATTCCTTCAATACTTAATTTGTTAAGAGTTTTTATCATAAGTGGATGTTGAATTTTTGTCAAATGCTTTTCAGCAGTTATTAAAGTGATCATAGGATTTCTTTTTTCATTCTATTAATGTAATGTATCACTGATTGATTTGCATCCCAGGTTGAACCATCTTTATATCCCAAGTATAACTCCCAGTTGATCAGGGTGAATGATCCTTTTAATGTGCTGCTGAATTTGGTTTGCTATTATTTTACTAAGAATTTTTGGTCAGGGATGTTAGTCTGTAGTTTGTTGGTAGTGTCCTTTTCTGACTTTGTTATCAGGGGAATGCCAGCTCTATAAAAGGAAACATCACAACTCATACCACAGAAATACAAGGGATCATATGAGACTTTTGTGTCTCATGTAAGAATAGTTACCCGTGCTTTCTTTTTGTCACTGTTTGTTTGAAATATCTTTTTCTTTCCTTTCACTCTCAGTTTGTGTGTGTCATTAATGATAAAGTGAGCCTCCTATCAGCAGTATATTGTTGATTTTTAAAATCCACTTAGCCATTCTATGTCTTTTGATTGGATAATTTAATCTGTTTATGTTTAAAGTAATTATATTTGTTAAGTGAGGGCTTACTATTGCCATTTTATTCACTGTTCCTTGTTTCTTATTCTGCTTTTTTTTTTTTTTAATGTTTTGGTGCCTTGTGGTATCAGTAGGCTTTGACTTCTTTATCATGTTCTTTTGTCTGATTACTACATGTTTTTCCCTTGTGGTTACCATGAAGCTTATGTAAAATATCTTATTTTTTTTTAAAGATGTTTTTATTTTAGAGAAAGATTATGTGTGTGTATGTGAGTAGGGGGAGGAGTAGAGAGAGAGAATCCTGAAGCAGACTGAACTGAACCCCACTGAACGCAGATACCATTGTGGGGCTGGATCCCAGGACGGAGATCATAACCTGAGCTGAAACCAAGAGTTGGCCACTACTGACTGAGCCACCCAGGTGCCACACTTAAATAAAATATCTTTTAAAATTATAACACCCTATTTGAAAATAATAACAACTTTAATAGAATTCCTAAACTTTACACTTTGACTTCTGCTCTCTCTCACATTTTAGATTATTGTTATAATTTACATATTTTTATATTGTGTAAGAACAGATTATTTTAGTTATGGTTATTTTCACTGTTTTTTAACTATTTATTTATTTATTTATTTATTTGACAGAAATCACAAGTAGGCAGAGAGGCAGGCAGAGAGAGAGAGGAGGAAGCAGGCTCCCCGCCAAGCAGAGAGCCTGATGCGGGACTTGATCTCAGGACCCTGAGATCATGTCCTGAGCTGAAGGCAGAGGCTTAACCCACTGAGCCACCCAGGCGCCCTGTTTTTTAACTTTTAAACTCAAGTTGTAAGTGAATTATGAACCAACTTTACCATACCACACAATCTAACTTTGACTGTTTTATCATTACCAGTAAGTTTTACACTGCCTTTTAAGTTTTTATGTTAATTAGTATTCTTTTATTTCCAGCAAGAGTTCCCATTAGCATTTCTTTTAAGGCAGCTCTAGTGGTGATGAATTTCCTCAGCTTTTGTTTGTTTCAGAAAGTTTTTATAACTTCTTCATTTCTGAAGGGCAGCTTCACTGGATATAGCATTTTTGATTAACAGGTTTGTTTATTTGTTTTCGGTAGCATGACTATGTCATCCCATTATCTTCTGGCCTGAAGGGTAGCTGTTGAAAATCCACCAATAGTGTCATTGGATTTCCCTTGTATATAACTTCTCTCTTGTCTCTTGCTGCTGTTATAATTCTTTGTGTTTCACATCTGGCAATTCAGTTATGTAAGTGGGTGTTGGCCTATTCAGGGGGTCCTATTTGGGGGTCAGATCAGGTCAGCCTATTTGGGGGTCCTCAGGGTCTCCTGGGACTGGATCTCTATTTCTCTCCAAGTTGGGGAAGTTTTCCACCATTGTTGCTTTTTTAAAAAATTAAGTATAGTTGACACACAATGTGACATTAGTCACAGGTATATAATTGACATCTCTTTACATTATGCTATGGTGACCACAAGTGTAGTTGTCATTTATCACCACACAACACTATTACAACATTATTAACTATAATCCCTATCCTATATGCTCCTTTTAATCTCTGTGACTTATTCCTTCCATAATTGGAAGCTTGTATCTCCCACTCCCCTTCACACATTTTATACAACCTATCCCCGTAGCTATCAATTTGTACTCTGTATTTATGGATCTCTTTCTGCTTTTTGTTTATTTATATTCCATATATAAGTGAAATCATTTTGTACTTGTCTTCCTCTGACTTATTTCACTTAGCATAATGCCCTCTAAGTCCATCTTTGTTGTTGCAAGACCTCATTCTTTTTTATGGCTCATTAATTTTCTGTGGTGTATATATACCATATCTGCTTTATACACTCCTCTGTCAGGGAACACTTGACTTGCTTCAGTATCTTGGCTATTGTAAATAATGCTGCAGTACATGTAGGGGATGCATGTATCTTTGCAAATGAGTGTTTATATTTTCTTTGGGTAAATATTCAGTAGTGGAATTACGGGATCATACGGTATTTCTCTATTTCATTTTCTGAGGAACCGCCATACTGCCTTCCACAGTGGCTGCACCAATTTACATTTCCACCGACAGTGCACAAGTTTCCTTTTTCTTTACATCCTCACCATTACTTGTTACTTCTTGTCTTTTTGAGTCTAGCCCTTTGACAGGTGTGCAGTGATAGCTCTGACAAGTGATAACCTCAGCGGTAAGGTTTGATAACCATTTCCCTGATGATTACTGTTGAACATATTTTCATGTGTCTCTTCACTGTATGTCGTCTTTAAAAAAATGTCTAGTCAGATCTTCTGTCTAGTTTTTGTCAAATTGTTTTTTAGCTGGTGTGTTGTACAAATTCTTTATATATTTTGTACATTAACCTCTTACCAGATGTATCATTTGCAGATACCTTCTCCCATTCCAGTAGGTTGCCTTTTCCTTCTGTTGACGTTTTCCTTTGTTGTACAAAAGCTTTTCATTTCGATCTACATCTAATAGTTTATTTTTGCTTTTATTTCCCTTGCCTCAGAAGACATACCTAGTAAAATGCTAAGGCATAGGATTTTTATGCTTTCAGGTCTCACATTTAGTTTGTCACTCAATTTTGAGTTTATATCTGTGTATGATGTAAGAAAGTGGTCCAGTTTCTCTTTTGCATGTCTCCAGTTTTCCTAGCACTGAGAAGAGACTGTTTCCCCCTCTTCCCCCGTTGTGGATATTGCCTCCTTTGTCATTGATTAATTGACCGTATAATTGCGGGTTTATTTCTGGGCTCTTTATTCTATTCCGTTGATTTATGTGTCTCTTTTTGTGCCAGATTACTACAGCTGTATAGTGTTTCTTGAAATCTGGAATTGTGGTATCTCCAGCTTTGTTCTTTTTTTTTTCTTTAAGATTTTATTTATTTGACAGAGAAAAACTGACAGCATTAGAAGGGGCAGGGTCAGAGGGAGAAGCAGACTCCCCACTGAGCTGGGAGCCTGATGTGGGACTCGATGCTGGGATTCCAGGATCATGAACAGAGCTGAAGGCAGTCACTTAACCAACTGAGCCTCTCAGGCACCCTCTTTTTTTTTTCTTAAGTGTGCTTTTGCTATTTAGGGTCTTTTGTGGTTTGATACCAATTTGAGGATTATTCTAGTTCTGTGAAAAATACTATTTATGTTTTGATAGAGATTGTACTGAATCTGTAGATTCCTTTCAGTATTACAGAAATTTTAACAATATTCTTCCAATCCATGAGCATGTAATATCTTTCCATTTGTTTGTGTTGTATTTCCATTTGTTTGTGTTGTGTTCAATTTCTTGAATCAGTGTTTTATAATTTTCAGAGTACAGGTCTTTCACCTCCTTGGTTAAGTTTACATATAGGTATCTTATTCATTTTGGTGCAACTGAAAATGGTATTTAGTACACTTAGTAAATGGAATTGTGTTCTTTCTGCTATTTCATTATTAATGAATAGCAACAACTGCTATTTCATTTTTAGTGAATAACAGCAATACCTATGTATTAATGTTGTACCCTGCAACGTTACTGAATTCATATATTCTGTTTTTGGTAGAGGCTTTAGGGTTTTCTGTGGGTCGTGTCATGTCATCTGTAAGTAGTGAAAGTTTTTCTTCTTCCTTGCATTTTATTTCTTTTTCTTGTCTGATTGCTATAGTTAGGATTTCCAGCACTATATTGAATAAAAGTATTGAGAGTGGACATCTTTCTCTAGTTCATGATCTTAGAATAAATGCTCTGTTTTTCATCATTGTGAGTATAATGTTAGCTGTGGGTATTCATATATGGCTTTTACTATGTTAAGGTATGGTCCTTCAAACCCTACTTTGTTGAGAGTTTTTAATCATGAGTGGTGTCGTACATTGTCAAATGATTTTTCTGCATCTATTGAGATATGATTTTTATCCTTCATTTTCTTAAAGTGATATTTCATATTGATTTGTGAATACTGAATAAATCTTCATAATAAATCCCACTTGGTTGTTGTGAATGGTCTTTTTAATGTATTATTAAATATGGTTTACTAATATTTTGTTGAGGATTTTTGGGTCTGTATTCTTCAGGGAAATTGGCCTATGGTTCTGTTGGTGTTGTTTGCTTGCTTTGTTTTGTTTTTTTGTACTGTCTGTCTGGTCTCAGTGTCAAGGTCATATTGGCCTTGCATAATGTATTTAGAAGCTTTCCTTCCTCTCCCATTTTTTTTTTTTTTTGAATAATTTGAGGAGAATGCCTATAAACTCTTCTTCAAATATTTCAAATATTTGGTAGAATTCACCTGTGAATCCATTGAAGATTGCCAGGAGTTTTTTTGACCATCAATTCCATTTCTTTATTTTTATTGGTCTGTTCAGATTTTCTATTTCTGATTCATATTTGGAAGATTATAGGTTTCTAGGAAGTTTTCCATTTCTCCTATATTATCTAATTGGTGAGCATATAACTTTTGTGGTTGTCTCTTATAATCCTTTGTATTCCTGTGTTGTCAGTTGTTACTTCTCATCTACCATTTCTGAATTTTATTTGGTTCCTCTCTTTTTTCTTAGTGAGTCTGGCTAAAGGTTTATCAATTTTGTCTATCTTTTTGAGGTACCAGCTCTTAGTCTAATTTTTTTCTGTTGTGTTTTTGTTGTTGCTGTTGTTTTGTCTTTATTTCACTTATGTGTGGTTTTATTATTTTATTCCCTCGACTAACTTTGTTTTTTTCTAGTTCTTTTGGGATGAGGTTAGAGTGTTTGAAATTTCTCTTGTTTCTTAAGGTAGGCTTATATTGCTATAAATTTCCCCCTTCCAGCTGCTTTTGCTGTGTCCCAAAGATTTGAACATTTTAATTTGTCCCCATGTGCTTCTAAATTTCTATTGACCCAGTGGTTTAGTAGCACGTTGATCAGCCTCCACATGTTCCCCCCCCCCAGTTTTTTTTCCTTGTGATTTTCTAGTTTCATACCTCTATGGTTAGAAAAAAATGCATGACAATTTCAGTCTTAAGTTTATTGAGATTTGGTGGCTTAATGTGATCTATTTCATATAATGTTCCATGTGTACTTGAAGGAAATATATATTCTCTTATGTATATATTTATTTAGACCAGATGGATATACGTGTTGTTCAAAGATGTAGTTTCCTTACTGATATTCTGCCTAGATGATCTCTCCATTGATGTAAATATGGTGTCAAAGTTCTGTACTATTATTTTATTATTATCAATTACTCCTTTGTGTCTGTTCATCTTTGCTTTATATATTAGGTGTTCCAACATTGGTTGCACATATATATACAAATGTTATATCCTCCTGTTGGATTGATCCCTTTATCCTTTATAATTCCCTTGTCTCATTACAGTCTTTGTTTTAATGTCTCTCTTGTCTGATTAAAAAAAGGGGGGGCAGAGTGGCAATCCTTGTTTTTTTTTTAATTTCCATTTGCATGGAAGTTTTTTCCATCTTTCACTTTCAGTCTGTATGTATCTTTAGGTCTGAAGAGCAGCTCTTGTAGGCAGCATATAAATGGGTTGGGTTTTTGTTGTTTTTATTATCCATCCTGCCACCCTATGTCTTTTGATCAGAGCATTTGACCATGTACATTTAATTACTGTACCATGTACCTTTAAATACATACCTATTGACATTTTGCTAATTGACTTCTGATTGTTTTTCTAGTTCTCCCTTTTATCTCTTGTTCTTGCCCCTTGTGATTGATGACTTTCTTTTGTTTTAGAGTTTCACTACCTTTCTCTTTATTTTTTGTGTATTTATATGAGTTTTTTTTTAAAGCTTTTATTTATTTGACAGAGAGAGACAAAGCAAGAGAAGAAAATAAAGTAGGGGGAGTGGGAGAAGGAGAAGCAGGCTTCTGGTGACCAGGGAGCCTGATTCAGGGCTCGATCCCATGACCTTGAGATCATGACTTGAACTGAAGGCAGCTGCTTAATGACTGAGCCACCCAGGTGCCCCTATATCAGGTTTTTTATTTGTGGTTACCATTAGGCTCATATATAACATCCTATGTATATAGCAGTCTATATTAAGTTGATGTCACTTAAGTTTGTAACACAGTCTAAAAGAACTTCATTTTTACTCCCCCCTCCACTTTTTTATGTATATGTTGTCATATTTTACACCCTTTTATTTTGTGAGTCCCCTTAACTTTTAAGATATAATTGATTTTACTTCTTCCTTTTTTTTTTTTTTTTAAGTTAGTAAGTATTCTACTTTCTTTACTGGATTTTTGCTTTTAGTTAGAAAATTGTTTTTCTTTCACAATTTTCTTACTTTCAATTATGGCCTTTTCTTTTCTACTTAAAGGCCTTTAATATTTCTTTAAGGCCAGTTTAGTGGTGATGACCTCCTTTAACTTTTGCTTCTCCAAGAATATCTTTATTTTTCCTTCAATTGTTTTGTTTTAACTTGAAAGAGAGCGAGAACAGGGGAGAGACAGAGGAAGCGGGAGAGCATGAGCCTGATGCGGGGCTCAATCTCACAACCGTGAAGTCATGACCTGAGCGGAAACCAAGACTTGGGCATTTAACCACTCCACCCAGGCGCCCCATTATTTTTCCTTCATTTCTGAATGATAACTTTGCCAGGTAGAGTATTCATGGTTATAGGTTTTTTCCTTTCAATACTTTGCAGGCCAGGAGCAAGTGGCATGATATAGTCACAGTTTCTGCTGAAAATTCAGCAGATGGCCTTATGGGGTTTTTCCTTGTACCAGTTGTAACTAGTTACTTCTCTCTTTCTTATGTCTTTTAAAATTCTGGCTTATAATTTGAAATTTTAATTATTTTGCGTTTTTGTGTGGACCTCCTTGGGGTTCATCTTGTTTGGAACTCTCTCTGCTTCCTGAACCTGGATGTCTGTTTCACTCCACAGGTTAAGGAAGTTTTCAGGTCTAATTTTTTTCCAGTAAATTTTCTGCCCCTTCTCTCCCTTCCTACTGGAACCCTTAAAATATGATTGTGTGTTTGCTTGCTGTTGACCAAGAGATCCCTTTACCTGTCCTCACTTTAAAAAATTCTTTCTAATCCTGTCTTCCAGATCACTGATATGTCAATTCTTCTGCATCTACTAGTTTGTTGATTTTCTCTAGTGTATTTTTTCATTTCAATTATTGTATTCTTCAACTCTGATTAGTCCTTTTTTATATTTTTCATTTCTTTGGTTTAGTTCTGAGCTCACCACGTTTTTTCTCCAGGCCAGTGAGCATCTTTATGACCATTAAACTCATCAGGCAGATTGCTTATCTCCATTTCATTTAGTTCTTTTTCTGTGGTTTTGTCTTGTTATTCCATTTGGAGTATATTCCTCTTTCTCCTTATTTTGACTTTCTGTGTTTGTTTCCATGAATTAGGTGGAACAACTGCTTCTTCCAAACACAAAGGAGTGGTCTTGTGTATGGTCATCCCCTGTATAAACTATTTGTTCCTGGTTCCTTTGGCTGGCTCAGGCAGTGGCTGGTGTGGGCTGGGGTTTCAGGGCTCTCTCTGCTGAGGGCACCCTGACAAAACACTTCAGCTGAAGCTGAAGTGGGTACAAGCCAGGGGTTCCTGGGATACTCACCCAGGGTGCACCCTGGTAGGTGGCTGGAACTGAGGTAGGTCCTTGCTGGGTGTTCCCAGGGTGTTTTGTGCAGGGTGTGCCCCGGCTAGGGTGGCTGGACCTGAAATAAGTGTGAGAGAGTTGCCCTAGCAAGTCATCTGGAGCTGAATGGTATAGGTCCAGGGTGCTTTGCTCCTGTGATACCTCGGTGGGACACTTGGAGCTGTAGTGAGTACTGATTAGGCATATCTCAAATGTGCTGTGCTGGGGCCACTTTGGTTGGACAGCTGGAGGTGGTGTAGGTTAATCCCAGGATCCACTGAGGCAGTAAGCCAGGACTCCCAGCCTCTACTCCAAGATGGAGGGAATTGTCAACTCTGGTGGTCAGCAGCCCCTTTCATCTGGAAAGAGTTCCAGCAGCTCTCCTGACATTTGGCAGAGTTCTAGGGCTGTGTCTTTATATCCTTGCTGCTCTTTTAAATCACACCTCTTTTTGTGTACCCCAAGGCATGCAAGACTGGTCTGGGCTAGGTGCCCAGGGCTGGCTGGCTGGCTGGGTAGCAGGCTGGCTAGTCTATCCAGACCCTGCTCGGATCTCTGCTGTCAGGTAGAGGGGGAATGTAAACCATGGCATTTGCCAGACCTTCTGATCCAAAGAGAGTTCCAGCAGTTCTGCTGCCCTCTGACAGAGTTCTAGAAGCTCTCTTAACCACAGCTTACTTTCTGTGCTCCAGAACAACGAATCCGGACACAGTCCCCCAGTCCTGTCCCTCCCCTGTGCAGTTTGCATTATAGCGTCTCCACTGCTCTCGCCGTTCTCTGTGCTCAATCACCTTGTACAGAAGCTGTTCATTCAGCCCTCAGGTCATCGGGACTATAACTACCTGTAGATTTGGTGTATATGTGGAGGAAGTGAGTTCAGTTTCTCTCTCTATGGTTATCTCAGACCAGAAGGCCAGCCATTGTTGCTTTGTTCCTGGTTCCATTCTTTTTTTTTCCTTCTTGATTTAGCATAATGCCAAGATTGTTTCTTTCATTGTATCCCATAAGTTCTTTTCTTTTTCTTTTTTTTTTCTTTTTGATTCTCTGACTAGATAATTTGTCCAATCATCCAGGTTTCTGATTTTTTTTTTCTGCATAGTCGAGTGTGCTTTTGAAGCACTCTACTGAATTCTTCAGTTCAATTACTGTATTTTCCAGTTCTAGGATATTTTTTATGGTTTCTGATTCTTTGTTGAACTTCTCATTTTGTTCATTTTTCATTTTCCTAATTTTGTTTAGCCCCCTATGTGTTCTTGTGTTTCAGTAAACTTCTTTAAGAGGATTATTTTGAATTCTTTGACAGATCAGAGATCTCTGCTTCTTTCGGGTTAGTAATTAGTGCCTTAATTTGCTTTGGTGTGGTCATATTTACCTGATTTATTGTGATGATTGATTACCAGTGAACTACTTTCCTATCTGAAAATGATAGGTGATCTCTGAGTCTTTGCAGGTTCATTTTGGCAGAGAGCTCTTCAGCAGCTCGGTTTGGGTTTCTAAATGTGTATGCTGGTACCATCCTTGGGCAGGTGAGCTACTGTTAGGGGCTATTTTGGGGCATGACAGGTGTTCAGGCTTTGAGGTCATGGGTGGATGGGTGTGCCACTGACTGAGAAGAGCTGGATAGGATTGCTGGCTTGGTCCCCTGCCCCTGTGAGGTGGTAGGATGGGCACCGCAGTTGCCTGGATTCTCCGGGTAGTCTTACTAGATGGTCAGGACCGGGTCCTATACTCAGCAGTTAAAGTGGGGTTCTGAATTAGCTTCCCTGCCTTGCCAGGGCAATAAGACAGGACCTAGGGCCTGCATCGTTTGTTGTCTGGGGACCTGAATCAAGCAAGAGTGTGCACTGGATATTCTGGGCGGGTGAGGCTACCAGTTTTGCTCTGCAGACAAGGAAAGCCACAGGCTGGCTCTCTGTGAGCAGGGCTCTTAATGTCTGAAGTGTTCTGGGGAGGTTCCTTGGTCGGCAGGGGGTTATGAATTAGTTTCCCTGCCTGGACACAGCAGGAGAAGCAGCTCCAAGGCTAGTAAGGCTCTTTGCTGTCCTTACCCAAGCTAACTCATGCCACAGTTTTTCTGGCTGAACAGTAACCCTTGCTTTGATCTGAAGGCGGTCAGCTCTACCCACCTACCCCACAGCCTGAGCGTTGCCAAGTCACATAGCTCACAGGTGTTCTCACCAGCCTTTCCTGCCACGCAGGTCTGGGGACTACTCTCCACAGCCTTGAACCGTGACTCAACCCTTTTACCTAGGAAAGCCCCTTCAGGCAACTTTGAGTTTCCCCCATCAGGCTTTCTGGTTGAGAAGGACCAGGAGCCAGGCTCTACAGAGTGTAGGGGAAGGGACAGACCAGGCTCCAGGCCGATAAAACAACTCTGAAGACCCAAGTAAGCAGACCTGAACCCTGCTGCTTTCCCAGGGGTCAGACTGTTCTCCTGACTCAGTTCTGCAAATGAACCAGAACCACCGCTTGGGATTACGACTTGGGCCCGGCAAGTGTGCACTTGGTCTGCCCAGATCCAAGGGCAGAAGCGCCCTCCCTGGTGCTCTGTCCCAATCAGATTCCCAGTTTTTGAGCCCCACAGATTCCCCTATAATCCCTATGAAGCAAAGCCAGCTCCCTTGAAGCAACCCACAGTGCTGGATATCACCCCTGTGCTCTTGGGGACTTCCCAGCATGGTGCAGGTCACTGGCCAGGAAGGGGCCCTAGGGCCAGCATAGAACCACGCCTCTACCTACCTTTCCAGAGTTCTCTGTCTTGCTCTCTTTGGTGTAGTGGGCTGCGTTAGCCTTGCTCCCACATTCCAGGATTCTCTCCTTGGTGTCTGACGGTCCAGGGTGGTTGTGTGCTCCCCCTCACAGGAACAACAGCTAAGTCCAGTCTATCACTTCTTGCACGTCTTGGAAATCCTGAAATGTAGTAGTTAATAGTTAATGCACCCAGCTACCACTGTATCACCCTGTAGATCCACCCTGAGGAACATGGCTTTGATAAAGCCAGATTTTAATTCCAACTAAGAACCCAAGACTCAAAATGAGCAGAGCCAGCCTTAGGCAACTGCATTTGCTCTCTGTTGACATGAAGAGCTAAGAAACCGCTCTCCCCTGATAAACTTTAAGAAATAACATGCCTGCCCTTTGACCAAGTGATTTTCCTTTCAGGTATCTATTTGTGGCAAATGAACTCAAACAAAAGGGTAAAAAAGCTTTTATGTGTAAAGGTGTTTGCTAGCATTTCTTTCTTACAACCGCAAAGCAATTTAAATGTTTGTCAATAAGCAACAAATTTACTGTATTCGTAGAGAATTTGGCAGCCTAAGAATAATACTATGGGAGTTCATTTCAACATGGAGAATGTCTAAGTTAAAATGTTAAATGAAAAGAGCAAGATGCAAGTTTGTGCACACATGATTACAGTTATGTATGTAAGTGCAGTTCTATAAAACTAGAAGCCACTAATTTGTGCCTGGATGAAGACTAGGATACATAAAAATAAGGCTGTCATTGAACAGTAGATTCTATAATTTGTCATCTAAGGTAGTACAGTAACTGTTGACTTCTAAAAGACACCATTCAAAATTACAATAATGGTTTATTGTCCTCTTATTCTTGTAGACATGACCAAAGTTGGAGGCTTGCAGACCCTAACTGTACGCATCGGTATTGCAAATATTGCCAACCATTTGAGATGTGTTGCTTATTTGGGGTTTAGCATGTTGAACTTAGGGGTCTTTTACTAAAAGTACCTTGTTAAAAGTCAGCATTCCACACAGTGATTTCATGGATTCCTTGAATTCCATTTTTTCCCCTTTTTTCTTTTTCTTTCTTTTTTCTTTGTTAGTTTCCATCTCTAGATCTTTGTGGGAAGGAAAAAGAAAAAAAACAACCTGAAATATAAAATTAAGGGGACAAATGTCTCTTTTTACAGGTGTTCCATTACCCAAAGAAGACATTTCTGCCCCTCTGATCTCTAGCTCGCCAGTGAAGGAAGCCCGGGAGTATGAAAACCCCCCAAATGAAGAAGAAGATAAAATCAAAGAAGAGCCCCTGACCATCTCGGAACTGGCGTACAACCCGAGTGCCAGCCTGCTCCCCACCCCCATGGATGATGATGAGATCGACATGCTCTTTGACTGTCCTTCGAGGCTAGAGTTGGAAAGAGAAGACACGGATTCTTTTGAGGAACTGGAAGCGGATGAACATGCCTTTTTGATGGCCGAAGAGGAAGAGCTGAAGGAGGCTCGCCAAGCTTTGTCGTGGAGCTATGACATTCTGAGAGGCCATATTCGGGTGAACCCACTGGTCAAGAGTTTTTCCAGGCTCCTGGTGGTGGGCCTGGGGCTGCTGCTCTTTGTATTCCCCCTGCTCCTCCTCCTTTTGGAGTCAGGTATTGATCTCTCCTTCTTATGTGAAATCCGCCAGACGCCAGAGTTTGAGCAGTTTCACTATGAATACTACTGCCCTTTAAAGGAGTGGGTGGCTGGCAAAGTCAACCTCATTCTCTACATGCTGGGCTGCTCGTAAAGTTTGTATCTCCTATGACTAAGGGCTATATTCAATACTAGTGATTTTGCTTTTTTTGTTTTTGTTTCTGTCTTTTTCCGCAAATGCCTGGTTCTGCTTGGTCACGGGGCCATGAACAGGTGTTCCTCACTCATAACGGATTATTGAAAACTTTCAGTTAGCTTTCCATAATTCACTGCAGTTAAATAAGTTCAAGTCAAATACAGTTATTTTAGTTATAGGTCAGGAAGATGGCCTTTAAGTAACCAAAAACATGTTTATTTTTTATTATACTACAGACATACTCTTTATTATATCATAATACATAATACATTGAACTGAATTAGATTTCCCCCTTTTTTAATAGTTAGCACCATTGTAAGGTTCTGGATCAGAATTTTAATAACAACCCAAGAGAAAGTTTTTGAATATAATCCTTAGTGAAAACAACGTCCTCTAACCCATGCCTATACAACTAAATTTATGCTGGGCTTTTGTTTTCTGTTTTTTTAAAAATATTTTTATGTGTTCAAAATATTTTGGTAAATTTTTAGCAAAAAAAGAAGCCTCCTGGAGTTATTTAAGTGTACAGATTGTTTAAGACTAATGCACAAAGGGTATGTCAGGAATTTTTTAATGTTTTGGCACTGGTTTGTTTTTTACAATATTTTTGGCTGAACCAATTGCATAATTTGTTGTTACCTGCGTATGAGGTAGATAGACACTGTAGTAAGTAAGCTCTTGAAATGGATGATGGAACTGGAGGATGTAGAAACTGAGAAGACTCAAGTGGACACAGGGCGGTCCATTTTTTCAAAGTATTTGGACAAGATGATTTACTCCCTTCATTTGCATTCTGTCCATATATTTTGGTTGGGAAAGAACGTTTTTTAAAGGGAAAACAGTTAAAAGTTATGCTAGGTAATTGCATATTATTGTACATTAACCCAAGAGTAGACACAGATAGGAATTGGGCAAGTAGCAAAATAGGAGTTTGGTGAGGCTGCTGCTGTGCAGGGGTGGTAGGCAAACCATCTTTTACGAAAGTGGTGGTGATGCATGGGTATTGGATGATGTAAAGAATGTGCACTTGCTGTCCAAGTTGATGGGTATATGTTTAAGTGGATCTAAGTCAAAGAGGAGAAACTGTAAGGCATATTTTTCAGGTCCCTCATGCCTTTCACTGATTCAATGGGAAAAATTTCAAAAGAAGTGTGTGTAAGAGAGAAAGAGAGAGAGAATATGGAAAGAATGGAGTGTGGCTTTTTGATAAATGCTGGTGATCTTCCTTTTTGGTGGCTGTTATCCTCTTTTCCTTCCCTGGTTTTCTTAAGATCTTAACTCGTTCCTAATTGGGGCTTCCATTAAGAAAGTCGAAGGGACTCATTAGAGGATCTCGCATTCAGCTTGGGTGAAATAGTAAAATGACTCCTTAACCCAATAGCAGAGGAAACAAATGTTCTAGTACCTTCCTTCATACCATAAGATCCACAATAGAAAGAACGGTTCTGATGCTTCCCTGGACAGAGTACTTACCAATACTGTGATATAATTGATCAAGAAAAGAGTATGGCACCTAGGGCATAGTGCATTGGGATTTCTCCATGGATTGAGAATATTCTGTTGCCTTCATTTACAAAGAGATTCGGCGCCTGTATTCTCTCCTTAACCATAGTAGACGCTCCAACTCCATCATTAACATCATTTCTAAATTGACCATTCATGGAGCTCTGGGTGCTCTATTCGACATATAAGTTTGAAAATAAATTTTAAAAAGTAAAGCCTTCAGTTGAACTAACTAGAATATACACTTGCTGTTAGGTTTGTAAGATGTTCTCTCCAATGTGCTTTCAGTGATTTATTTTGCTTTTTATTGAATATTTAATACCTGAAACTTGATACCAACATAGAATATATTTTCTATAGCTTATTTTGGAAGTTTCCAAATGGCCAGCTTTGAAATTGAAGGGTTTTTTTTACCCCTTTGTCATGACTTCCAACTCATACTTTCTGACAAAATGGTACACCAGTGTAGTCTGCCCAAAATTAGTCCCCCTTGTAATCATGCTTCATATCATTTCCTTTAAAGTTCTAACCATAACAAACCTAGCCCCTGCCTGTTTAAAGTAATATTTTTTTGAATTATGGAAGTATGTAATATATTGCCCATCATAAAACACTGAAAAATACTGATGGGATAAATACTACCCATAATCCAACCCTGCAGATGTATATTGGGGAGTAATCAATATATTTTAACATTTCCAGCTAACATCTGTTTTAGGCAGAAACTGAATAGAAATGTTTGTAAGCGAAGGAGTTAAAAGAATAGGGTCTACTGAATTTAAGCAATAGCCACCAAACATAAAACTGGGATCCTGAAATGCCATTTTGTGGCATTTAGAATAGAATCAGTGTTTTAGAAATACCCACTTCAGTTTTGTTAGGAGAGAGTCTCCAGCTGCCTGGATCAAAAGAGGAGAAAAGTGCTTCCAAAGATGGAGAGTATATAATATAGTGAGATACAGAATTCAAAGCAAGTGTGTGAGTATATGTATATACCATATTTTCACTATAGCTGTGTTTATATATGAATCTGTATATATGTGTGTATTTGTATACACACAACTGATATGCTCTTCATACATAGTTGTGTTTATTTTTCCCCAGTTTGAGGAGTTTGTGACATGTTATTATTCCTGTTCCCTCTCAGATATCATGGGATAAAACCCACAGTCTCAAAGGTTTCAATTTTCCATGAAAACAACCATGTGTACATTTGTGGTTTTATATACACACATATATGGCAAATACATATACACACACAATCTTGTCTTTAGTGCTAATGCAAGTTGGATCTTGAAAAAAAATGTAGGTAAATTATCGTGTATTTCTGTCTGTGCTTGGAACATACTGTAAAATGTTATGTATTTGGAATATATTTTGTGGTTTGTCTAATATTTATAAAGACAACTCTGGGAAGAATTCAAAAGGTGATTTCATTGAAATACTAGAGAAATGGGGGCCATGTTACCTGTGATTGGAGCCTTATCTTTGTATAGTAAAATCTGCATTTCTATGTCAACATCCAGATTGTTTTATATGTTAATATGGTGGCAGGAATCCCTAATAAAAATACTCTGGGGAAAAATGTTTCTGCAATCATTTAGTTTTATTCAGGCTATTTATGCAACTTTACTTTGTTGAAACTACAGGAAGGTACCATGTAGGACCGTGAATGAGGTCACCCTTGAATGGTGATAGAATGAAATAAAAAAATCACAGGTAATGGATGGAATTAATCCTTTGCAGAAATCATTCAGGCTAAAACCAGGAATATTGAGTGTACTGAAAATGGACCTGAATGTAAAAGATAGCTACAGCATTAAGATAACTAGAAAATAGCAAAGCATGGAAAAAGTAGATGAGAGGTGTTCTTCATTATAGATAAGAGGAAGGATTTCAGAATGTTAAAAATTAGGTCATCAGTTCTGGCAGAAAAGGGTGCTTTTTTGGGCCAGAGAGAGCTACGTCAGACTCAACTCTCCAGCACTTGCCATGAAACTTTGATCTGTTCGTGGACCCCAGAAGAATTTTATTCTTCTACTTTTGTCTTCCCCTCCATACAGCATGGCTTGAAAGGCCCACTGCTCTGGCTTATCACAAAGCTAACAACTCCATCCCTGACTGCTAAATCAGAAGGTGTTACTGTGAATGAAGCAAAAGGGGCTCTCTGTACAGTAGCAACACCATGGATGTCAAGCCAAATTGTACGTCAGCTGTTGTGGCCTCTTAAGTCTGTCAATCTCTGTTTTACTGAGCTATAATCGACAAAATTGTATTAGTTTCAGGTGTACAACAAGGTTAGATATAGGTACATGTTGTGAAATGATCGCACAGGAAGTTTAGTCAATATCCATCACCTCACAGAAGCACAAAATGTTTTCTTGTGATGACAACTTTTAAGATCTGCTCTCTTAGCAACTTGCAGTGCAGTACAGGATTGTTAACTAGAGTCCCCATGTTGTCTGTTACATCTCCAGCCAGAACTTACTTATAACTGGAAGTTTGTACCTTTTGATCACCTTCATCCATTTCATCCACCTCAGGGGTAGGCTGTGGCAGGGGAGGTCTGTCAAGTTCTTACTCAGAGCTCGTCAGAGGTCCACACTGTAGACTATAGGCAAGAAAAAGAATTCTGTGGTTATTATTCAGGTATGAGGTGACTTAGGGACGTAAAGTCCCAGCTCCAGCAGCTGTAGCCAACACCTTTGTCTGCCTTAGTGTCTGCAGACTGGAAGGTTCACACAAAGTGGCCCTTGGTTATTTATTCCTTGAGCAGTCTAGGCTCCTGACCCAATCTCACCTCGTGGGAGAAACCCTTGTCCTTATTCCTCCATTCCTTGCTTAGCCAAATAGGGAAAAGCTCTCCTAACTACACTCCAGCCTAGAAGGAAAGTACTGGGTGGAGATCATGTACTAAAGGTCCCTGCTTACTTTTCCTCCTGCTTCTTTCTCTCTCTCTCTCTTTCTCTTGGACCTGTTTTGGGCTTCCAGTCTACATGCAGTAAACAGACCCAGCAGGACCTGCCCGTGGTGGGCCCAGCCAGGACTCGGCTCTCCACCTTCCAGCCTCAGTCTGTGATGGGTGGGTAAGTTTGGCAAGCCCCATGCAGTGGGGTCAGCAGTCGTCACTTCAGAGAGGACAGAAGAAGCCCTCACTTGGGTCTCAGATCTCAGCTGTGTTCTCCAATCCATTAATAAAACTGATTTTAATCCTCTCCTGGCCCTGGTGTCTATCGTCTACTGGGAATTGGGGTGGTGGCTGGGGGCAAGATTCACACTAAGGACACTCAATATTTAGGATCTTTGCAACCTCCAGTGTTGCCAGTAAGGGAAGAAAGGAGAAGGCTGCTTCTGGCTGAACCTCAGGCATCAGGGGATGTCTACTACTGCCACTGGCCCTGACCAGTGAGGGACCTTGAGATTTAATATTAGTAAAGAACAAGAGGTTAGTTGGCACCACACATCCCTATTCTTTACCCATAGCTGATGCTCACCCCAAATATCTCGTTGGAAAGAGAACCAAGGCAACTTTCCTGGTTATAAAGGAAAACTCTTAGGAGGAGCAAGGATATACTTTCTGTGGGTATAAAGTTCTGAAACATGTCTTGCCAATTACAGTAGCCCATCCAACTCACACTGGTCGCCTTGAAACTCCTCATCCACAAGAATAATGATCTTGAAAATTGGCTTTCTGGGGAGACCATTCTTCAAGGGAGAAAACACACGAACAAACCCACACTCGTTTCCACTCTGCATGGCAGTCTTCATAATAAGTTAAAAAATTCAGTTCTTGTTGAAGAATCAATCTCTTGTAATTTCCTTGGTGAGAATCAGCTTCCTCCCATCCTGGATCAGCCCAAGTGTCCTGACAACTCTGACCTCTTGGTTCTGCAAAATTGTAAACTAGACCTTGAACAGTGGTGGCCACATAAACATTCTGCTCCCTGGTCACAGGGTTCCTGGGCAATTTATCATCCAAACCAGAACTCTTGATGGTGAAAGGACGTACTTTTAATGATTATGTCACAACATCAGGTACGAGCTAGGACTACTCTAGACACTCTACCTGTAAGGCTTGGCTCAGTCAGCTAGGTTTCACCAACTGCTCCAGATTCTTTCTCTAAAATATTGACAAAGATAGGAAAGGATTATTGCCTGATACTCATATTCTCCTCCTTGCTGTGAAAAATCAGATTGAAATTTACCAAAATTTGTCCTATCATGTGGTTTGGTGTAAGGCTATAAATTACACAGACCACCGTTTTAAATGAGCCACTGGCACTGAATACTTAATGCTACACACTTGATTTATTCACCATTTATAATGTTAAATTTCTTGTCTAATGTGAAGCAGGCAGAAGGATAGAATGATCTCAATGTTCCCATTACCTCCACAGTCCTGAATTCGCCATTTCTGATCTGCACGTACAGAACACTGGCGATGAGTTTAAGTGCGAGCAACTGTTCACACCAAGTACGCACAAGCCAACTTGATCATTTATACTGAGAAATGTCGGCCAGCTTGGCCCTTGTTTGATGCTAGATGCTCCATGTGTGCTCTTCCCAGAACACAAGATGTAATGTGAACCAAATATTATCAAGCACAAGGAATCACAGCTAGAAAGTGGCCCTTCGGGAGTCTACCTCAACAAACCAGGTGTTCCGTGCCTATCTTAGAAGGCCTGGGGACACATTATACACATTTTGCTGCAAGTCTCCCATTTTGTGAATTTCTTGTGGCAGAGACTGGCAGTTGAACACCAAAACAATTTCTTCTTCATCTTGTGCACAGACTTAGACTATAGTTTCTAGCCCTTGCATACTTGGGTAGGCTGTATTCCTGAGTTCTGGCTAATGGAATTTGGATAAGACTTTGGATATATAATCTGGAGCCCTTCCAAGCCCTGGACTAAGTGTAGTTGTCCCTTTTGTCACTGGATGTTAGCACCTGCAGTGACCTTGAGGCCACCAGTTGAGGATATTAGAGCTACCAAACAACTTGGATAACTGTGTGCAGCTGCACACCTCCCACTTCCCCCTAAACCAAACCCATCTTGGAGTACTTGAGCAACAAAGTCCCAACTGGTGGACAGTTTCCAAGTCCACTGCTGCTAATACTCCTCCTATGATTCAAGTTGGCTGTCTTTTCCAGTGAAGGAAAGCACAGCTGAAAGCAGGCATAGGAACAGCCCAGCACTGGAGTCTCCAAGGAGATTCTACTAGAAAACCACTCTACAGAAGGGAGAAGGTACCCCTCTGTACTTAAGAGTGCCAAACCTGGGTGGAGCCCTACTTTGGGTGCTAATGTGTCTTGTCACTTTTACTTTCAGGGGCTCAATTGGAACTGTCCATTATTTGAACCCAAGGTCATCACCTGTGATGGGGCAAAATCACTCCTGGTTGAGAACTACTGGGTTCAGGAGTGGTTTCATGGACATGTAACCTGTGAACTTGTATAGGGCCCTGCTCTCAAAGGTCTGATTTAATGCTCTGCTATCACTGCCTTGAAATTCTTAATAATTTTTATATTTGAAGTTGTATTTTGTAAGTGAAGTCCAATGGGACAATGAAGTGTGTCCAATGGGACAAGGAAGTCCCATGGGACAGTCAGGAAACCGTGGGCACTGCCATACTGTGCAGTTGGCCTGGACACCAGGCATGCACACATGCATTCATGGGGCAGTCTAAGGTACCAGGGGCCCCTGAGGGGACTTAACTACACCAGAACCTGATCCATCCCAGATTAATGGCAAAGGAGGCAGATGCAGCAGAAGCCAGCCCTGGAAAAAGGCGATGTTCCAGACACGGGGTGGCACTGGAACCCATGGTGGGAAGCCAGCTTGCCCATCAATCCCTGGAGCCATCCTGAAACATGTGCACAGATATCAACTCTGGCCTGAGCACTGGAATGATATCTGCCCCCACTTAGGCAGTCATCTCTGTTAGTAACTCAGCACAACATAAGAGTGTACTCCTGGACATTAAACTATACCAGACAGTCATTAGAATTCTTCAAAGAGCTTAGCATTTCTGGTTTTGAAAACCATTGCAACATTGCAAAACAAATATCTACAGGCTTGGACATAGAGATTAAATGTAAAGATCCTTACAAGGAAATACACACTGCCCCACTATTGTCATAGAAAAATTTTCATGGGTCTATTATGAAGAAATAGACAATTATAAAATAGTTTTCCCTTGTGATTGAAGATACAGCATTAGAATTCATAAATAGACATTTTAAATTATATGCAAATTTCATATAATGAAATTATATGCAACTTTCAGTTTCTTGTACAACCTCTACAAGTTACAGGAAGGATCAGAGGAAATATTAAAATGCCATTATACAGAGTAACATTTAAGCCTAATTTACAAAGAATTGAATTGTAAGGAGATTTTTTTAGAAAAATTGTTCTGCAAGAATAACCAGCTTTGAAATTTATATTTCAAAATATTTTATCAGGGGCGCCTGGGTGGCTCAGTTGGTTAAGCATCTACCTTTGGCTCAGGTCATGATGCCAGGGTCAGTGGGGAGCCTCTCTTTCTACCTGCTGCTCTCCCTGCTTGTGCTCCTTCTCTCTGACAAATAAATAAAATCTTCTTAAAGAATAATTTAACAGGGATGCCTGGGTGGCTCAGTTGGTTAAGCGGCTGCCTTCGGCTCAGGTCATGATCCCAGGGTCCTGGGATCGAGTCCCACATCGGGCTCCTTGCTTGGCGGGGAGCCTGCTTCTCCCTCTGCCTCTGCCTGCCTCTCTGTCTGCCTGTGCTCGCTCGCTCGCTCGCTCTCTCTCCCTCTGTCCCTGACAAATAAATTTAAAAAAAAAAAAAGAATAATTTAACAGTACTTTATCCGAATGTTGTTAAGGTCTAGAAGATATTCTTAACAGCACCTAACAAATATATCAGCAGACCCTTCTTAAAACTAAAAATTATCAAAAATTATTTGTGATCTTACATTTATCAAGTGATTGATATTACTTATTTGAAAAAGGCAGTTGTTAAAATAATGTTTTGATGGCTTAATAAATGAATTTGCAGAAAAATGAACCCTAAAAAATGTTATCATCAAGATATTTATATATTGACACATATTGACGTTATTATTTACTGTATTATACAAAATTATGGGATTAAAATATTGTGTAACATCCCATGTGGTAACATAAAATTTTTCTCAACCCTTAGGCACAGAAAAAAATGCCATGGCTTAAAAGGGCAACTAAAATATAAAGAAACCAGCCCAATAATCCTGCCAAACATTAGGAGAGCTGCTGCAATTCTGTCTGGGTCAGATGGGCTGGCCAGCACCACTCTTTACATTCCCCCTCCAGCTTCATAGTGCAAACAGGAGCGGGGTCCAGATGCCATAGCCATCCTGCCAACTCAATAAGCCCCAGGAACCTAGCCTACACTAGACCCAGGTACCTGCAGCTTAGATCAAAAGCCCTGGTTTAAAAGAGCAACTAGAGTATAAAGGATCCAGGCACAGAACTCCACCAAATGGCAGGGGAGTTGCTGAAAATCTTTCCAGGTCAGAGTAAGTACCAGAGTTGACTTTCACCCTCTAGACAGGAGCGTAGACAGGAGCAGAGTCTGAGTCCATTGCTGGCCTACTACCATGCCTAAAAGCCCTAAGTCCCTAGCCCACATTGCCCCAGCTGTCCCAACAAAGCAGCCCCAGCACAGTGTACACTGGGACACACCTAGTCAGTGTTCACTACAGTTCTAGCTGTTTCACCAAGGTGACACAGGCACAAAGACCCCAGAACATTTCATGCCTGTACAACTTTGACTCTTAGATGCTCCCAGGATACCCTGTGCAAGTAGGGCATCCCAGCCCTACTTGCCTCAGCTCCAGAAGACTCACCAGGGATCTTCTTGTATGGAGTATACTGGGGAAACCCCAGCTTGTACTCATTTCAGCTTCAGCCACCTGTCATGATGCCCCCTGCATGGAAATCCCTGGAACACTCCAGCTGCACCCACTTCAGCTTCAGTTGTCTTGCTAGGGCACACTTTGTGTGGAGAGCCATAAGGCCCACTCCCCACCCCATCCCAGCATGCACCCATTTCAGCTTAACTATCCTGCCAGAGCAGATTTAGGGAAACATAAAGACACTAGGAGAGACAAAAACAAGGACACTAGAGGAAACTGCAGCCTGATATGCATAGCTACAGTAAGTATTAAACATACTCCAACACTTAACCAGACTAACATAAGACTTCACATTAAAGGTCTCTTTATTTCAGTTCCGATTACCCAATACATCATGTTTGCCTTTCAAAGAAACCTTGCAAGGCATGCTAAAGGTAAGAAAAAGCAAACTCATCAGACAAACCAAGCATCAGGTGCACATTCAGATATGAAAAATTTCAGAATTCTCATACATGGAATCCAAAATAACCACAATTATTATGTTAAGGGCTCTAATGGAAAAGGTAGACAACATATAAAAATAGATGATGCATGTAAGCCAAGAGAGGGAAATTCTATGAAAGAGTCAAAAGGAAACATTAGAAAACAAAAGCAGTATGACAAATGAACAATGACTTTGATTGACTCATCAGTAGGTCCATACAGGCAAGGAAAGAATATGTGAGTTTGCATATATGTCAGTAGAAACATTTCAAACTGAAATACAAAGAGAAAAAGAATTTTCTTAATGCTAAAATCTAGAATATCCAAGAACTGTGTTTCAAACTGTATAATAGATATATAATTAGAATACCAGAAGAAGAAAGAACAGAAAAAAATCTTTGAAGTAATAATGGCCAAGGAGTTTCCAAAATTAATAACAGGTTAGTGATACATTGTGGAAGTTCAGAGTACACCAAGCAGAGAAATACTACAAAAGTCTATACCTGGACATATCATATTCAAATGATAGGAAAACATAAAAGATAAAATTTTGAAGGAATCCAGAGGGAAATAGAAACTCTACCTCTAGAGGAAAAAAAGGTAAGAATTATGACCTATTATCATAAACCATGAAAGTAAGAGATTGGAGTGAAATGTTTAGTGTTGAAAGAAAAAAAAAACACCAATCCAAAATTTCATATCTAGTGATATTATACTGCAAAAGTAAAAGAGAAATAAAAACTTAGACAAATGAAAACAGGGAATTCATCAGCAACAGACCTGCCCTGCATAAATGTTAAAAGAAGTTCTTTGGTGAGAAGGAAAATAACTCAGATCTACATAAAGTAAAGGAAGAGAAGAAATGAATGAGGGTCAAATAAAACTTTCATTCATCTTATTCTCAATTGACCTAATAATAACAATAATGATAATGTGTTCAGTGATTATAGTACATGGATAAGTGAAATGAATGGCATCAGTGGTACAAGGGACAGGAGGAATTGGACACTCCTGCACTATCTATGAAGTGATATAACATTATATGAAAGGGGACTTAGAGTACTTGTAAATGTATATTACAAACTCTAGGACAAACACTAAAATATTTTTAAACAGAATAATTGATAGACTAACAAAAGTGAGAAAATAGAATTATATATAATGCTTTTTTAAAATCAGAAAAAAAAGAAAAAGAGGGGAAGGATAGGTATAATGAATAGCAAATAGTACAGACAAGGTAGAGATATTAATCCAACTATATTTAAAAATCACTAAATGGAAGTGGTCTAAATTCACCAATTAAAAGAGGAGACTGTCAGAGCACATAAAAAGAAAGACCCAATTATATATTGTCTATGAAATACTCACTTTAAATATAAAGATACAGATAGACTAAAAAAAAAAGAGACAGATAAAAATGTACCATGCTTACGCTAACGAAAAGAAAATAGGATTAACTCTATTATTTTGGACAAAGCAAACTTCACAACAGGAAAATTATCATAGGTAAAGAAGAGCATTACATAACAAAGAGGTCAATTCTCCAAGAAGACAGACCACTCCTTAACAGGTACACATGTAAAACACAGTGTCAAAATATATGAGGCAAAAACTGGTATAATTGTAAGAAAAAATGGATGAATCCACTTGCAATGAATCCATTCCAAGAAGAAATGAGATTTCAACAGCTCTCTCTCAGAAATGGGCAGATTCAGCAGGCAGAAAACCAGTAAAGATATAGTTGCCCCAAACAACATCAATTAACTTGCTCTAATTGACATTTATAAAATACCTTATCCAACCACAGAATACACATGCTTCTCAAGCTCACATGAAACGTTCACTAAGATAGACCATATTTAGGACCACAAAACACACCTTAACAAATATAAAATAGAAATCACACAAAGTCTGTTTTCAGACCATCGTAGAATTTTCACCAAAATATCTTATCGTCATCTCTACCAATTTTAAATAATAATGTCATTTTTGTTGATGGTTATATGTATTTATTTCTTCTCCCCATGCTACCTAGTCATTTAATAGTTGGAACTCTTACAGCTTCATTATTTAGATTATAAACTGTTGAAATTAAGCCCTGTGTCATTTCCTTACTTGACTTGCCTACATTCCCTCACTGATGAATCACTCTTTTTTTTTTTTAAGATTTATTTATTTATTTATTTGACAGAGAGAGATCACAAGTAGACAGAGAGGCAGGCAGAGAGAGAGAGAGAGAGAGAGAGAGGGAAGCAGGCTCCCTGCTGAGCAGAGAGCCCGATGCGGGACTCGATTCCAGGACCCTGAGATCATGACCTGAGCCGAAGGCAGCGGCTTAACCCACTGAGCCACCCAGGTGCCCCTGATGAATCACTCTTAGGCCCTAGACACCCAATCCTTTCCCTCCCATATAAGGAGCGTTTGCCAGTAATGACAGCCTTCTTTTCCTCTCTCATCCCGCATCTACAGCTTCACCATTGTCTCTCCCAAAGGAAAGTACACTTCTAGTCTACCCCACTTCACATACCCTCTCTTGATTGCAGGATATATGTCTGTTATTAAAAATCTCCCCACATATCTTTGAATTTCTGGAATTGTTTTTAAATAGAAAGTATGGTCTTAACTGTCCCTATGGCCCCTAGGACTCACAACCATAAAAACATCCTTTGACATCTGAGCAAGATAAGCTCCACCCAAAAATATTTCCAGGTGAGAAGGAGTTGTAAATATGGTATATCAAATTGATTTTTCAAACCTGGCCTTGTTCTAAAAGAGGCTGAGAAACTGATCCCGATTAAAGGAAACTAAAGGTACACAGCAACTAGATATAGTATGTCATCCTATACTAATTCCTGTAAGGAGGTTTACACACACACACAAACACATGCACACTCAGAGGACATTACTTGATAAATTGATAAAAATGGAATTTGAGTGGGAGATTAGTTAAAAGTTTTGCATCAATGTGAAATTTACCGAAGGAGATAACTGTGGTGTCAGATAATATTCTCTTTTAAGAAATGCACTATGGGAGCACCTAGGTGGCTCAGTCATTAAGCGTCTCCCTTCAGCTCAGGTCATGATCCCAGGGTCCTGGGATCAAGCCCCGCATTGGGCTCCCTGCTCAGCAGGAAGCCTGCTTCCTCCCCTCACACTCCCTCTGCTTCTGTTCCCTCTCTCATTGTGTCTCTCTCTGTCAAATAAATAAATAAAATCTTTTAAAAAATGCACTATGAAATATTCAGGGAGAAAGTGTGTGATGCATGAAATGTATTCTCAATTATTCAAGAATGTATGCATAATTTTCCTATGTGTATATGTGTCTTCCTATAGAGAGAGAAGGGGGAAGGAGGAAAGGAGAGAGAGATGGTAAACAGGTCAAAATCTTAACAGGAACATCTGGATAAAGGGTATATGGCTTTACCATCTATGGCTTTACCATCTATGCAACTTTTCCACAACTTTATTTTCAGATACATTTTAAAAATGAATTTAACCCAACCTTTGAGATTTCTGGTTTTGATTCCAGAAGCTACTGCCTCCACCATACTCTGACCCCAGATGTGTGCAATGCCAACTTTAAAACAGTTGTCTCAAGTTCTGTCCAATGCAAGAAACGTGGGATCCTCTCTGCACATTTGAAACACGCTAACATTTCAACAAGGTTTTATAAAACTGGCAAAGAGCACCCCCACTCAAAAAAAAATATTTTAGAAATTATATGCAATATAAAACAACAAAGAACAATAATTCAACATGTTTACTAACATGGAATCCCTAATTTCTTTTTTCTGTAGTGCCACCATGTTGCTCGTCTTCTGGATTTTGCAGTGTGAATGATTTGCCAGCGCTTTGTTTGCTCTGCTAGTCAGTTACCAGTCCTCCATCAGATTTCCATCTTCCAAAAATGTGTTGACAACTTTTGTCCTTTATGTTCCTTCTTGTCATCCTTAAGCATTTATTTTTAAATCCTTTACGTGTTTTAACAGCTTTATTGAAATACAGCTCAGATATCATAAAATTCACCCATTTAACATGTATAATTCCTGGATTTTCAGTATATGCATCACCACAGTCAATTTTAAAACATTGTCATGACTTAAGAGAAACAAATCTGCAACTTTTTGCTATTATTCTCCTCTCCCCTCCTCCCTCCAGCTCTCAGATGAACTAATTTCTCTTTCTAGATTTCCCTATTCTGGGCATTTCATGTGAATGAAATCATATGTGAATATTAGTGACTGGCTTCCTTCATTTACCATTTTTTTCAAGGTTCATCTGTGTTGTGGCATGGATTGGTCTTTTTTATTCCAAAAAACATTATATCATAGGGATATGTTATATTTTATTTATCCATTTCTCAGTTGACAGATGTTTGAATTGTTTCCATCTTTTGACCTTTTAATAAGATAGCTATGAAAATTTCTTTACAAGTTTTTGTGTAGACCTATGTTTTCATTTCTCATGAGTATATACCAAGAAGTGGAACTGCTGGGTCCTATGTTAACCCTATGTCTAACATTTTGAGTAACTGCCACACTGTTTTCTAAAATAGCTGTACCATTTTTCGTTCTCACCAACATTGTGTGGGGGTTCAAATTTCTCCACATTCCAACCAACATTTGTATTTTTTTATTTTAGCCATCTTTGTGGGTGTGAAATTTTGGCAAATATTGATTTTGATTTGAACTTTTCTGATGGTTAATGATATTGAGCAGTTTTCATCTAATCTTTTACTTTTAATGCCATTTTGGAAAGAGGGGAGTGTTTGGTCTAATTCATTTAAAGTGAAACACAGTAGTTTATTTGAAAAGTAACAAAACAAATTTTTCTTCTAAATATTTGAAAACACATAGTGTCAAATCTTTAACAACATATACAGTGTTGTTCTATACTTTTTGCATATTATACTTACTGAGTGATTAAGGGACAGTGAAATTCTGCCCTGAATTTGCTCCATAAGATTACTACTTCTGTGGGGTTGAGGAGTTCATTCAAATGGCTCCTCAGGGTTGACTATAAGGCAGAGCAGAACTGATTGCCAACAGCCTCTAAAGCCCGGTGCCTTTTTGACACCAATGCTGCATACATCTGTTGTGAATAAGTGTGTAGCACAGGTGATAAATATCATAGAAATGTGAGAGCTTTGACGTGGACACATAGCATATGTCTCAGAGATGGATGGCAAGATGTTTTAAAGGGGCTTTTGCACTTTAATCACAGTGTATCACACCCGCCCAATGATAACAGTGCAAGTTGGGTGACGGATATGTGGGAAGGTATATTGTTCTATGAACTCTTGGACATGTTTAAACATTTCTGTAGTAAAAGTCATTAAAAAAAAAAGATGTAATAAAACCATAAGAAAAAGATGTTGGATGCCTCATAAGGACAGGGACGAGGGGTCAGGAGACCTGGCAAGGGTGGATCAGTCCATCAAGACTAGAAGTTAGCTCTCTCCCAATAAAGGCATTTCAGAAAGTATATTTCCTTTGAGATTGGGAAGGAAACCTCTTTCCATATAACAGGAAGGAAGAGGAAAAAGAAGAATGGGGAGGGGTTTTTTTTTTTGAAGGATTTGGGTTTGTTTTGTTTTGTGAGAGTCTCGATCACTGCTTTCTTGCTCCTCTGTGAGCTGTGGTCCAGCACATCTGCGAGACAAGTGAAGATGGCCTAAGTTTGAGGAAAGTAAAGGAAATTTGAAATAGATCTGAGGGCCACCTGGGTATCTCAGTCAGTTAAGAATCTGCCTTCAGTTCAGGTGATGACCCTGGTGTCCTGGGATTAAGTCCTGCTCCCTGCTTGGTAGGAAGCCTGCTTCTCCCTCTACCTCTGTCACTCCCTCTGATTGTGCTCCTGCTGTCAAATAAAATTTAAAATAAAATAAATTAGATCTGAGTACACTGAGGAGAGAATGTACTAAGGAAATAGTGACCTAACTCCATTTATTTTGCTCACATTAGTAGGTCTTGGATAAGTAAGTGTGGAGTGAATGAATGATTTCCAGGTAGTGCTGGGGCTGAATTTCATGTGGCATCAGTAGACTCAGTTGTGAGTAGACTCAGTTTTGACATGGGAGATTTAATCCAACAAGAATCAGTTACATACAGAAAGGCATTTCTAAAAGAGGCAGAGAGACAAGATTTTGCCAGATAGGAAGGACTGAAAGGGATTAGATGGGGTCATCCACTTGTACTAGAGCCTGTTTTGTTTTGTCTTATTTTTTTAACTGAAGAATGTCACATTAGTGTCAGGCATACAAATCTATGCTGTGTTGTGCTCACCACAACTGCAGATACCACATGTCACCAGATAACGCTGTTACAGTACCATGGACTCTATTTCCTATGCTGGACTGGTGCTTTTTACATGTTGGTTACCTGACAACCCATCAGTGAGGAAAGGAAGAATAAGTTAGCTGGATAGGCAAGAAGTGGAAGGTGAATGATGTGGAGTAGAAAAATTAACAGGGACATATAAGCTGGAAGGACAGGGGCATGAGGCAGAGGGACAGAGTGTCAGACTATAGTATTCTGATGACAGAAGTATCCCTGGTAATAAGCTCTACAGGGTGGCACAAAGTGCACTGGGTTGGCCATAATGGACTGTAAAACGAGATTATGTAGGAACCAGAAGGCTGGGTTACTGGCTGGTCTGTCTGCATAGATGTTAGAGCCTCCTTTAGCCCCTCCTCACCTCTTCAGGCTCCCTGCCCAGGGCCCCTTCCCACCTATTGTCCCCCTCAGGGCCTCCACAGCATCAAATCTGCATTCTTTCTGTGACCACAACATTGAAATAGTGTAGGGTCAATGATAACCTGGATAAGAAGCTACAAGTGTGGTAGTGAGAGATGTCATGGACATCTGGTTTTTTGTTTTAGCCCTGGGCAGTCTTGAGACTGTCCAGAAGACTACCTCAGGTGTTCTCTAGCACACTCACCCCATTTTGAGTCCCAGTCTGAGGTGGAGTTGCCTTCCCTCCAGAGCCCTATTATAAGTGTGGGAATGTGTGCCGTCTTGCCCCCCCCCCCAAAAAAAAGCATTCCATGGAGTTCCATGGTAAGACCCCAAACATCTGTATCCTGGTACACAGTCTAGAGCTCACCTCTGGTTCGTAAGTTGCACGTCTTCTGGGGAAGAGCTACCATGGCTCCACTAAGGCCGTGAATATTGAAGGTGGCATACCACCATCCTAGCCATAGTAAAGGCCGTATCTTATATATTGTCAACGAGTGTGGATGGAAGGCAGGCACCAAGATCACCTTCCCCCAAAGGGGATGCCATGCCTGACAGCCTGCAGGTATTGCTTGCATACTCAAGGAACAGAACCATGCCTTTTTGGTATAAGCCATCGGTAGGCTGTGCCAGATTCCAGTCTGCCTCAAAGTGGTGGTGCCTGGATCAGACTGAGGAAGAAGGGGAGTGGGACAGAGTTCTGAGAAGGGGATGATTAGACATACACTTTTGTTCTACCAGCAAGGTCCCTCTTTCACCTTTTCATTTCTTCAAAGGTGTCTTATCCTGGAAGGTGGTAGCTGCCTTGTCAACATTCCTACCACTAACAGCTAAGTGATGCTTTTGCTCTGCAAAAAACATCCTCAGTCCAGCAGCCTGAAGAAACACCCAGGGAAGGGAGTCACTTCCAGTGGGAAACCTCAATGTCAAGTTTAAAGTGACTCACAGGAGATTCTTCAGCATCATCTAGGGTATTCTTTGACGCTACCCCAACTAGGCCAAGATCAACCTGAAAAACATCCCCCCACCCAAAACACTCCCATTCAGAGTTCATCCACCTGTGGGACCCTCTGATCATTGACTTCTAAGTAATGATTAAGCTACTGTAATACAATAACAGTGAAGAAACAACAGTGGCTTAATCATTATTTTCTGAAAACTATACCTGTCTTTGATCGTCCTCAGATATAAAAGACTTGCTGTAAAGGGTGTAAAACATTCAATGAGGGGAGAGGGGTGAGCTACTATACATTTTCAGTAAGGCTAAGCCATGGGACAGGAGAGAGAGCCCAATTCCTCAAACTTCATCAGAGGGGGAATGGGCTTTTGGGGGCTTTTGTGGGCACATGATACATATTTCCCAAGAGATCCAGGGGATTGGTCACCTTTTAGAAGCAGAAGGAAGCAATCAGTAACAGCTGAACTGAGTTACCCAAAACCTATGCTCCCCAGACAGTACAAAGAACAGACCTCACTTTATTAGAGAAACATTTATTCCTCACAAGGGATTATTTTGGGGTAGGAAATGCTCCCCAAAACCCTCTCACTGGAAATTCTGTGTAAATAGCTTTCTGTGTAAATACTAGAGACCCATCTCTGCACACAGTGCCTTCAGGAGTCGTGAGAGTGGCCAGAGGCCACTGGGCAGCTTGAAGCCTGCAGATGGCCTTTCGGTGGGGTGCAGGATCCCTGTGGGGCATGGAGAGGGGATACTTCTGATGCGGTAGCTGGTCCTTAAATGCCACAACTTTCTGGGGCTGTCTGCCCTTGTTTCTGAGCTGTCTGTTACTTCCAGTAAGGCCTTGGCCAGCGTGGACAGCTTCTTGCTGGCAGGACCTGGTATTTGTCTCCTTACGGGCGGGAACCCTGTAGTTGAAAGGATACCCTGGGACAGGCTGTGCCTGGGCCTGCACTTGTGCTTTCTGCTGAGTTTTCCCCAGCTTGGTTGGGGAGGGAATGGGCTGCTGAGGGCAGGTGCTGCCTATTGCACGCCGACGCCCCATTCTCTCCTCTTGGAACTTCCCAATAGCTGTCATGATTTTCTGAGCTTCAGGCATCCTGGTAAAGGCAGCCCTGCCTTTAAGTATGCCTCTGCTTTCCACAGATGATAGGGGACTGCACTTCTCCTGGGAGTTTTCTTGCCTTTTGCATTTTATCCCAGAAGTAAGCCATTGCAAAAAATCCTTCTTCTTCTTCTTTTTTTTTTTTTTTTTTACTGAAAAGACTTTCAGGAGGAGGCTGAGCCTTCTGTGAAAGGCTTTCACGAGGCAGCTGACCCTTCTGTGATAGGGTCTGGGAAGGCTGGCTTCCCAGCTTTAAATTCTATACCGAATCCTGAGTAAGGAACCCCTTCTTTGATGCCACATCTTCAGCAGGGAATGTTCGTTCTCAGTTGGGATGTTCCCAGTCCTGCATCCCCTCCACCAAGCTCTTGTGCCTTGGAACCCGGAGGCCTCATGGTCTTTACAGCAGGTGGGGGATTTTTATTCAGGCACTTCCTTATGACATGCTTAGGGACACAGGGCTCCTGCTGTTGTTCCATAGTAATTCCTGTGTCCTCTGGATGGACATGCAGCACCTGGGAGACTCTCATGTTCCCACTGGAGACACCCTGGGCATGAGTCAGTGAGGCCTTCTAAGTCAAATGATCTGAGGCAGGGGGCAGGGCAGTGCATTGGGCTTGGAACTGGCTAAGCTCCCTGTCCTCCAGCGTAAGCTTTACCTCATGCGATAGTTGTTCTTTGAGATTCAATGATTTAGGATCTTGCGGAATTCGTATGTTCGGTGGGATGGAGGTTTTGACTTGATGCTCATTCCCCTGTATAATGTGGGAGCTAAGTGGCTTGTTGGTTGTCAAGATGCTAGGTTGTGATTGATGTGTCTGAAATTCCTTGGTCCTGAATATCTCCCTGGACTCTGTGGGCACAACAACAGGACTGGAGTCTTCATCTTTATGCCTTTTGCCCTCCTCTTCTACCACCGGAATTTGCACTGTTATTTGGCTCACGTCTGAATGCACCTTGCCTTGTAGGTAACCTTGGGGACCATCTGTTGCCTATGGTGTCATGTCTGACAGGTTTAAGAGTCTGGCCGCCATCCTTAGTTTTCAGAACATCCTCTGCAAACTGATGGTTGATATTACAGGGTGATGGCCTCAGAATTCTCTGTTCTTCCTTGCCCACAGTTGAGGTGGCAGGGAGAGGACGATCTGGGATGGGGGCTGAATTTTCTGTTCCTGCTTTGTCTCCATGGAGAGATTTCAAGCTTCCATCAAGGGAGTATGTGGACTCTTTTGATTTAAAGAGCTGTATGGATTCAAGGACCCTAGTGGGAAGGCCCCAAATCACCCTCTTATTAAACCTTTTAATATGGTCTTCCAGCTTCTGTTCTGCACTAGGTTCAACAGAGCGAAGCTCCTGGAAGGAATTCAGGGAGTAGTCCTCAACCTCTGATGGTGGCAAACTTCTCTGTTTTATGTCAGTCCGGCAAACATCTCAGAAAGAGGTGATGTCTGCTTCATAGTATAATGAATTACGCACAGTCCCAGGCAACTGGCCCTCATTGATTTCCTCAGACTTTCTGCTTAAATGTATCTTCAGGGCATTTTCAAGTTGTCTCTCACCCATAGTCTCCACAGACACCATGGAGTTTTTCACTGATGGGCTCCTAAGTTCTTTCTCAGAATCATATCCCATTTCATTATCTGAAGAGCTAACTGGGTCACTCAACAGATAATCTTTTGGGCCATTCTCTGGGTTGTGTCCCTGATCCTTCTTCTGGTCATCAATTTCCTTCTCCAGATTTTTGTCCTTCTCCAAATCATTGTGATCCTTCTCCAGGTCATCTTTGTACTTTGCCAGGTCACTGTACTCTAGCTGAAGCATTTCTGGGTCCTCTACATACACACTTTTAGAGACACTCAATTTGATCTCACTCTTCTTAGAGTTCCCTGAGCGTCCATGACGGCCGAGACTCAGGTAGCTGTGGAAGAGTACTCGGACTGCTCATCACTGCGAGAGACTCATAGATCCTGCAGGGCAGGCCCCACCGGTGTTGGATGATCCTCCTTCGAAGGTGCCTCTCTAGTTCTTTCCTAATCTTGTCACTGAGAGGAAACTGTGCATGATGGATAGAGAGAGCAGCATGGGCCTGGGAGGGACAGAGATTACAACTTGGGCTTTCGTGGCCCAGGGTTTGGGAGAATGGTTAGGAGTTGAAGGACAATAATCCTCTTGGGATCTTTGGACAACAGTGGGTAAACCCCACACATGTTCCTGCACCTTGTTCAACATGTTCCATTTTAGATGTTGCATTTCTGTTGACATGACTCTCATATTCTTTCCGAGGTCTGTGAAGACACACGCCACAGATCTTGATGTCGGGTAGAGGACCAAATGGCAGGATTGGGAGTGGGGATTGAAGGTGGGTCTGGGGCTGGACATGAGGAATGGGTTGGGGCTGGGTTTGGGGCAGGAGTTGAGGCGGGTTCTCAGGCAAGGATGAAGGAAGCAGATGGGGAACTACTGGGGATTCCTGCTCTGGGGAGGCACTTGAGATTTTATCTGGGTATCGGCAGCAGGGAAGAGGGACTCCCTATGCAGAGTTTTGGAGACCCCAGAAGAGCTGGATGGGGGTTTTCTGTAAATGGCCCTCCTCCAAGGTTGCCGTGTATGGGCGCTGCTGCTGCATCGTCAGCTCTTTTGATTGGTCTTTGCTGCTCCAGAAAGGGAGGGAGGATGCCAAATCATGCATACCAACAATTGTTTGTTTTGGAAAAGAACCCTTTGTTTCCTTCCTCCTGAGGAAGTAACACCTCTTCTGGACTTATTTCTCTAGAAGTGCCAGGGCATCAGGGCTGAGAAGTGAGAGGTTCCCAGGCTCTACAAGGTTGGCTGCAGGGTCTCCCCTGGAAGAAGCCTCTGAAGAATGGAGGGCCAGAAACTCTTGATGGAAAGCACGTGGAGCCAGGGTTGAAGGGAAGAAGTCTTTGGCATGAGTTTGCCACTGAGGGAGGTCTAAAATTGACAAGCTGGATGGGTCAATGCCTGTGATTGTTGGGACATAAGTAGACAACCCACCAGAGCTCTCTGGGGGTGAGCTCTCTGGAACAGGCTTCCTTGAGATGGAAATCAGTTTAGATGGAGTCACAGTTAAATTTCAGTCTGCCCGTGGTGAAGCAGACCGTGTTGGTGGTACGTGATGACGAGCAAAGGTCTCAGTGGGATTCACCGTCTGGGACAACTCCGGTAAGGGGCTGACATCTGGGGAAAGTAGGGTCCAGAGAGAAGATGGTATTTAGAGACACTGTCTCTGTTTGGACACTACGGTCCACTGAATGGGCATGATGTGATGGGAGAGGAGGACAGGCAGGGGGCTAGGGTGGGAAATGGTCCACTGGGAATTTGGAATGCAAGGGAGGAAAGGGCTCTGGTGGCAAGGAATCACCCGGTGGTGAGGGTGGAAAAAAGTGTGCCACAGGGATCACTGGGTTAGGTGAGATGATGGAGGCAGGTGGTGGGGAAGGCTTAGGTAGAGAATCTGATATTAGGTCTCCTGGAGGGACTGCTGAGAAGTCAGGCGAGAGAGTGAACGATGAAGTCACAGGAGCTGTAAAAGCCAAGGGAGTGGAATCTTCCAGGGCCTGTAAGAACAGCAGCTGATTGATCTCAGCAGTTGTGCTATTACACATCTCACAGGAGGGGTCTGGACATAACAGTTGATGGAAGTGGATGGTATCATGATGCCGGCCGAGGGGGCTGCAGGAGACAGGAGGTACAAAACTGCAGCCAGGACCAGAACAAGGGGAGGAGGCCATGCAGGCCTGACAAGGGAGCGGCCACCTGATGCCTGCTGTCTCTTCACAGTGCCCACTTTTATGACTTCACAGAGTACTCAGTAGCCTTCACCCCCAATATCTTTTCCTATGGTGACCCCCTCCCATGGCATGACACACTGCAGTGAATTCTGAAATTGTATAAAATGTGCTCTAAGAGGCATCAGGACAGAAGGGGAAAGGTTGGTCACCTTCTTAAAACAAGAGATCAGCTTCCGGGTCTCCTCCACTTCTCTTCGGTAGCATTTGTTGTCTGGGAAACCAGGAGAATGAGTTATCAAGTGAAAGTAGAAAGACAGGTAATAATACAGGAGCCCTCTTATGGGATAGCCTTGGGATGTTGGGACTCTGAACGCCCTTATAATCAATAGGTGAGGCAAATGGCCAATGATGTGAAGCTGGTTAGTATTCTTGCTTCATGTATAAAGTACTTTCATGTAAATTATCCATGTGATGATCAGACCACCTCTGTGAAGCAGAGAGGTCAGTGGTTACCTCAGGGAAGACTCCTGAGTATCTATGATGTCACAGAGCTTTCACAAAGTCAGGAGACAGAAGTTCTGACTCTTGTCATCTGACACGGCCACCTATTGGGCAGCACTCATTGTCCAGATCCATCACTGCTTCATGCTCAGTAATGGTCAGAGCAGGGAATCTGAGAAGGGTTTTGTACTCTGGCTGCATTTCCATGAGCCTCTCCTCTGAGGCCTCTATTTTCTGAGAGGGAATGTACCTAGTGGCTCACATCCTCAGAGATCATGGACTGGGCCCTCATGGAGAGGACAGCAAGGATCAGCCTTGGAGAGCTCAGGTGGAATAGGCAGAACCTTACCTTCCAGAGTCCCACCTTTCCTCCTCCTCTTGGCTCTGCCCTGACGCTAGAAGAAAAATAAGAATGAGGGAGGTTGGAACCTATTTCTTAGTTTTCTCTCAGAAATGGAGACATTCTTTATCCAAGAATACTAGGACTTTATTAAATAGAACTTTGTGTTCCCGCTTTTTTCAGTTTTTTGCTTCTTTGAAAAACTCTGAGGAGTTTGTCTGGGAGGTCCACACTTGGTATTCTCAGTCAGAAGTCCTTTGTTCAATGAGGACATAGAAAATGAACCCTGAAAGTCACATCTGTGCTCCCTTAGGTAGGACCCTGTATCCTAGGCCATAACTCAGAACCCACTCTCTTCTCAGAGGCTCAGCACTATTCTCCTTATCAGCCCAGCATGAAGGAAGGCTTGATCAAGTGATGCTTAACCTGGGAAAGTGACTCATGATCAAGTGCTGGGAAACTTTGTTTTTACACAGATCCCATTTTCTCAAAATAACCCAATCCACGACTATGGATTCCCTGTGTTTGAGATTTTACCCAAGACCCACCACCATACCCAGATAGATTGTGAGTTTCAAGTAGAAATCTTAGTCCTTCCTTAACCCTTAACCCTGCCAGGCCTCTTTTCCTAGAGGAATGAATGTCTGTTGTCTTAAGACTTCCTGCTTTAGGTGTTTCTCTGACCCTACCAAACTAATTTTAAAATTTGAGATTGGGGGTACCTGGATAGCTCAGTTGGTTAAATGTCTGCCTTGGGCTCAGGTCAGGATTCCAGGATCTTGGACTCTAGCCCCACATTGCATTCCCTGCTTAGCTCTCCCTGTGCCCATCCCCTCCCCCACTCTGCTCACTTGCTTTCTCTTAAATAAAATCTTAAAAGTAGATTAATTTGGGATTAGGAATGGAAACGGTAATAATCGATGTTAGACACACACACACCCCACCCCCAAGGATTTCTTACCTTTTGGGTGGTTTTGGATTTCCAAGTTGAAATAGAATCCCCACCAGGTAGCACAGGAACAGAAGGAGCAATCCCAACCCACACAGGAAGGTGAAGTTGGGATCACTCCCTAAGCATGTTGAGCCAAAGCTCAGACATGGTTTGTATCACTATTCAGAAATGAGAGAACATTCCAGTGTTTTAACTCCATTGTCTGAATCACAAGATAGCCTATACTGTGCACACGCTGAATATATATCCTCCCCAGGCTTACATCACAGAGCACTGTCACAAAGAGTTTCTGAGGGTGAGGGAGGGGACAATTGAACAAGGTGTGTCCACAGCCCCTCCTCCACCCACTAGCTCAGAAGACCCCTCCACCCCTCCTAGGTCCCTCAGGTTTTCCATCCTATTCTCCTACTCCTTTACATCATTTATGAAATTTTCTGTTTGTTCCATATATAATCCATATATTACCTGGGTCCCCCTTTAATGTTTGAGAACTTGACTTGGGTCTTACTAGTTCCATGCCTTGAACGTCTGCACGCCAACTGGAATTTTTGCTTGTACCCTGACATTTACACTCAGGATCACATAGGTCCTCAGATCCAGCTTTCATATACAATGTGTTTGCCTGGGACACCTGGGTGGCTCAGTCAGTTAAGTAACCACCCTTAGCTCAGGTCATGATCTCAGGGTCCTGGGATCAAGCTCTTTTCAGAATGATTTGATAGCTATCTAGCTGAATTCCTGCAATCAGACAAAACTAAGATCTCTTACTCCTTTGCCATCTTGGACTGCAATCTCAATGTCTATTTCTTAATCCTCTCTCATAGATGGGCAACCTGAAGGACAGAGAAGGTAATATATATTCAGTGGGCTAGCATGAAAGTGGGAGCCAGGGATAGAGAGCCCCCTTATACTGTGAGGAAGTATTTGGATGTAAATGACAGCAAATATAACTTAACTGACTTAAAATGGAGATGTAGGGAAAAAAGGTAGAAAAACCTGAAAACAAAACAATCTATTTCATACCACACAAAGTGTGGTCCTTGGCCTAGTCACATTGGCATCACCCAAGAACTGTTCTAGAGTATGGAATCTCAGACATCCCGCTGATCTGTTGTACGGATGGTATTGGTGCATGGATCCTTTTCATCTGCCAATGTGCCCATCCTTTAGCTGCCACAAGTGCTTGCTGCTCACAACTCACAGCTGGCCCTTTATCTAGAGAGTTACCCCTGGCCAAACAGGAGCTTCCTCACTTGGAAAGCTACACAGTACCCACCCAACAAACTTCAGTTAACAATTGACTGGTACTGAGGGATGAAAGCCTGGTTCCTCATCTTAGGGTGAGATTATTTAGTGCAGGATGTGTTCCAAAACTTCCTCCTGGGTTCAGACAAAAGCTCATCTTTGATCAAGACCATATTCATGATTAGCTTTTATGGCCTGCTCTGTCAGGCACTGTTCACTCCTTTTCTTCTGAGAATACTCCTCTAGTGACTTGAATAAGAACCCCCATATCAATGCTCCACTTTTAAGAAACTCTACCTAAGTTGGTTTGTCCTAGAAATAGGTCTGAGAAGCAGATGCTAAGGATAGAATTTTGTAGTTATATCTAACTTGCCAGCTGGATCACGAGTGGTAGGTGATGTCCTGATAGTCTTTGGGACGCTGTAACAGGCAACTAGTAAGACTTTCACTTGAGGGGAATGGGATGAGATGCAGGTGGAGGGGATGCACTAACTGGTACAATTTCTTTGGCACTGGAGGATATGGGGAAGTAGCAACTCTAAAGACTGTGAAATTGAGTGGCTATTGCTAAGTACCATTGACTTAGTGAAGAAAGAAAATGACAGGTTCAGACCTCTTAATAATTCAAAGTAAAGTGTGAGTCTCAGAGGCCTCCTTGGTAGCTTTTGAAAAGATTCTCATCACCCGAAGCCAGCGGGTGGAAATGGCTGTAGACAGAGAACTTAAATGTGATATTGGCAGAGCTTTGAAGAATTCTTGGCCTCAGCAAATCTCCCATGACATTACAGGACCTAGAGAGGGAAAGAGTGGAACTCTGAGATTTGAGATGAGGATCTGTAGGTAGATGAACTTGTGATCTTGTATCCTTAATTTCTCTGAGCCTACCAAGCCAGAAGAAGTGGCCTACTTCTTTTGGAGGAGAGATCAGTCACCTCGTTTAAGACTGTAGAGGCCTCCAATGAGATAGGTGCCAGACAAAACAATGAATAACCTCTTTAGAATCTGCCCTCTCATCTCCACCCATACACCAGGCCCTTTAATATAATCAAATCTCAGCAGAGCTAGCTTGGAGAAGTGCTGGACCTGTGAGGGATGAGGAGGGATTATACATCAAAGTTGCTGTAGGACATGGGTAGAATACACTGGTAGGAACCAGGAAAATGTGTCTGGGATTGAATCCTGAAGGTGCTAGATCAAGAAGGTGGGGTATAAAGCTAGATAAAGGAGGATTTACAATGTAAGAAAACTTTCTAATGATACAAGATTTAACTACCTGGCAAGAACCCTAAGTGATGCTTCTAAAAGACTTCAGGAAAAAGAAAACAATAGCTGGCATTAAATTAGAGAAGCCATGGAACTTTGTGAGAAATAGGGTTATAGAGCTGAGGCTGCTAGAATGGATCAAGTATATACAACTGGAAAACCTACCAGCTGGTCGTTTTCCTTAAGAGGCCTGGAGAGCACTCCATTTATTAAAGTAATAAGGAATGAACTGGGAAGGAACACATCAACTTCACTGCAATGCACAGTAATGCCTGTCTTCTGTGGGTTGAATTAGTAACTATTATAGAGCTCAGTTCCCTAGAAGCAATGGGGATGATAGGATCTTGGAATAGCATGGTTAGCAAAGTATGAATGGCAGCCAAGAGGGGTCTGACTTAAAATGGTCTTTAGAAATAACTTGGAGTACATGGTATTCCTAGAGGCAAGATCAATAAGCAGCCAACTGCCCATGGTACTATCAAATCTATCTATCTATCATCTATCTAACTATCTATCTATCTATCTATCTATCATCTTCCTCCAAAAAATCAGGAGTAGATGGGTAGTGCAAAAAAGTGTTGTAAGTTGGAAAGCAAGGACAGATCCCCAAGTAAATCCTTCCAGTATAATAGGAAGGAAAGAAGAAAGAAGAAAGAAGGGATGGGTGTTCATGTTTTGATTTTGTTATTCTTTTGAAGTTTTTTAATGATGAAAAGTTCTGGTGACTTTTAATTCCCCTGTTGTGGTCCAACACACATGCTCAACGAGTGAGGAGAGTGGAGAAATTGTAGAAAAGTGAAATTGTTTTGAGCGCTTAGGCAAGAAAATTGACTAAAGAACAATCATATGAAGTCGGCTAAGACAGGGAGCTTTGTTTCCTTCACTGATGTGCCCCTAATGCTTTGAAGAATGCCTAGTACACACTAAACACTGAAGGAACTAATGGACTATTTTCAGGGATTGTTGAAGCTGACCATTATTATAGAACATTTATGGTGGCATCAACATAATTACTTGTGTTGATTTTATCCTAGATGAATCACCCCTTTATTGGAATATGGGTCTTAAAAAGACACACTCACTTGTCCCCAGCACCACAGAGGAAAGGCAAATGAAAAGATGTCAAAAGTAGAGCTCGTTAGGTTTGGAATTAAGTGACGAACAATGAAGTTTTCCTTGGAGAGTGAGGAAATGAGACAAACCACTCTCAGATGAACAGGGAGATGTATAAAGTGTCTTGTAGTTCCTGACTAAGTTGAAGAATTGGCATACTGAGGGCATAAGGTGAAAGGATGAACTCGGGTGGAATGTCAGACTGTCTTTTCAGATGGCAGAAGTGTTCCTGGTGATAAATTCTAGGGTATGGCCATAACTAAACTAGAATGGAAGATAAGGGCTCAAGGATGAGAAGGGGTGAACAGTGAGAGACCAGATTATTGAATGGTCTATCCACATGGATGTTGGAGACTCTGACTGATTCCTCCTACTTCAAGTTCCTCTCCTGGGCCCCATCCCACCTCTTTCTTATCCCTAAGTCTCCTCAGAATCAGTGTTTCCTGCAACTCCAAGCTTTAGTCATGGCATAACTCTGGACAAGAAAGCAGAAATAGGACAGAGAGAAAGAGGTCTGGAGTAGACACCTGTTTTTGTTTTGATACCTAGCGTTCACTCACCTTCTGGAAACAGTTCCTTTATTCACGTCTAGAGAACTAACCCCATTCTCAGTCTCAGTCTATGGGCAGGTGAAGTTGTCTTTCCCTAACTCTCCTATTTTAAGAATGCATCTATAACTCTGGCTTGGCCAAAAGATGATTTTATGCTTTTGACAACAGTGATTTGTCAGGGATGGGCAAAACTGAGCCAAAAGTGGAGCCAAAAAGCCACCTTGGGATTTTCTGCAGGGACTACTGAGAGACACAACTATTTTTAGCTTCACTTAAAACTTGGAAGATACACTTAAAGCTACAAAATTGTCAAACAAAGGGGAGGAGTCAAGATGGGGGAGGAGTAGCAGACAGAGATGACATCAGGTCACAGGAGTTCAACTAGACAGTTATCAAACCATTCCAAACACCTACAAACCCAACAGGAGATTGAAGAGAAGAAGAGCAGCAATTCTAGAAACAAAAATTGACCACTCTCTGACAGGTAGGACGTGGGGAGAAGTGAATCTGAAGCAACGGGAAGATAGACTATGGGGGGAGGGATCAGCTCCCAGCAAGCGGTGGAGAAATGGAGCACAAAATTCGAACTTTTAAAAGTCTGCTCCACTGAGGGGCATCACTCCAGAAGCTAAGCAGGGGTAGAGCCCTCGCAGGGACAGAGTGGTCTCAGGTCCCGCAGGGTCACAGAAGGATTGTGCGTGTCTGATTGTGGCAGAGCTCACAGGTATCAGAGCAGAAAAGCCAGCTATAGAGACAGAGCTGAGGAGTGAGCTCTCAGCCCGGGGTTACCTTAAACTGTGATCTGTGGCACAGACAGGCCAGTGCTCTTTAAGCAGGGATCCCACAAGTGGTAGATCAGGGGAGACCAATCTTCATCCGCCGGAAGAGCAGAGCAGCAGGATCTGTTGGGCTTGAAGACTCTAAACGGGGCTGCATGCCAGAGACAGAAACGCTCGGTCACAGGCCAGGAGAGCTTGGAGCACGGCCAGAGACCAGGGAGACGGGAGTGATTGAGCACTCTTCTCTGAAGGCGCACTGAGGAGTGCAGCCCTGAGCTCTCAGCTATTCTGGGCCAGAGACTGGGAGGCCGCCATTTTTATTCCCGTCCTTCAGAGCTCTACAGAAAGCGTTCAGGGAACAAAAGCTCCCTAGAGTGAACCTGAGCAGATTACTTAGCTCAACCCCTGGCAAGGGCAGCGCAATTTGCCTCGGGCAAAAATTTGAGAATCACTGCAACTGGCCCCTCTTCCAAAGATCAGCAAGAACATCAGCCCACACCAAGCTCACTGATCAAGGAGAACAGTGGAATTCTAGAAGAGGGGAAAGCAAAGCGTGGAATTCATGGCTTTCTCCCCATGATTCTTTAGTCTTGCAAAGTTAATTAAATTTTTATAATTTTATTTTTTTCTTACTCTAATTTTTTTTGAACTTTCGTCTTTCCTCTTTTAATGTTTTTTAACTAGTTTATCTTAACTTAACCTTTCTAAAAAAATATTTTTAAACCTTCAATATTATAGTCATATTTTATCCTTCATTGTATATAACTTTATTTTTTGTATACATATCGGGTTTTTTCTTCTAGAAAATTTTGGGATACAATTTCTTCTAATATAAAAATTTACCCTAAATCTAGCATAGGGCTTTGTTCTAGTCTGCAGCCTGAGAAAATTCTCTCCACTTCTTTTTCTTTCTTTTTCCAACTAACTTCTCTTATCAATTCCTTTTTTAGAATTTTTAAAAAATTTTCATCTTCATTTTTACCCTTATTTTTGTATATAGGTAAGTTTTTCTTTCTTTAAAATTCTGGGAGGTAGTTTCTTCTAAGAGACCAAAATACACCGAGAATCAAGTGGGTGGTTCTGTTCTATTCACCAGTCTAATATATATATCTATATATATATAGATATATATTTTTTAATTAAAAAAACAATTTTAAACTTCTTTTAACCCCCTTTCTTCTCCCTCTGATTTAGGGTATCTTCCGATTTGGTTAGCATATATTTTTCTGGGGTCTTTGGCACCCTTTTGGTATTTTATTCTCTCCTTCATATATTCTTATTTGGATAAAATGATAAGACAGAAAAACACCACACAAAAAAAGGACAAGAGTCAGTACCAAAGGCTAGGGACCTAATCAATACGGACATTGGTAATATGTCAGATCTAGAGTTCAAAATGACAATTCTCAAGGTGCTAGCTGGGCTCAAAAAAGGCATGGAAGATATTAGAGAAACCCTGTCTGGAGAAATAAAAGCCCTTTCTGGAGAAATAAAAGAACTAAAATCTAACCAAGCTGAAATCAAAAAAGCTATTAATGAGGTGCAATAAAAAATGGAGGCTCTTACTGCTAGAATAAGTGAGGCAGAAGAGAGAATTAATGATATAGAAGACCAAATGATGGAGAATAAAGAAGCTGAGCAAAAGAGAGACAAACAACTACTGGACCATGAGGGGAAAATTCAATGGCAAAAATGAACTATTAGGACTTCATCAAGATCAAAAGCTTTTGCAGGAAAAGGAAACAGTTAACAAAACCAAAAGACAACTGACAGAATAGGAGAATATATTTGCAAACGACATATCAGATAAAGGGCTAGTATCCAAAATCTATAAAGAACTTACCCAACTGAACACCCAAAGAACAAAGAATCCAATCAAGAAATGGGCAGAGGACATGAACAGACATTTCTGCAAAGAAGACATCCAGATAGCCAAGAGGCACATGAAAACGTGCTCCACATCACTCGGCATTAGGGAAGTATAAATCAAAACCACAATGAAATACCACCTCACACCAGTCAGAATGGCTAAAATTAACAAGTCAGGAAATGGCAGATGCTGGTGAGGATGCAGAGAAATGGAAACCCTCCTACACTCTTGGGAATGCAAGCTCACGCAGCCACTCTGGAAAACAGCATGGAAGTTCCTCAAAAAGTTGAAAATAAAGCTACCCTGTGACCCAGGAATCATACTACTATGTATTTACCCTAAAGATACAAATGTAGTGATCTAAAGGGGCATGTGCACCTGAATGTTTATAACAGCAATGTCCACAATAGCCAAACTATGGAAAGAACCTAGATGTCCATCAACAGATGAAGGGATAAAGAAGAAGTATATATATATATATATATACACAATGGAATACTATGCAGCCATCAAGAGAAATGAAATCTTGCCATTTGCAATGATGTGGATGGAACTAGAGGGTATTGTGCCGAGGGAAATAAGTCAATCAAAGAAAGACAATGTCCCTGATATGAGGGACTTGAGAGGCAATGTGGGGGCTTGAGGGGTAAGAAAGGAAAAAATGAAACAAGATGGGATGGGGAAGGAGATAAACCATAAGACACTTAATCTCACAAAACTGAGGGTTGCTGGGGGGAGGTGGGTAGGGAGAGGGTGGTTGGTTATGGACATTGGGGAGGGTATGTGCTATGGTGAGTGCTGAAAAGTGTGTAAGCCTGATGATTCACAGACCTGTACTCCTGGGGCTAATAATACACTCTATGTTAAGAAACATAAATAAATAAATCAATCAAAAAAGAAGAGGAAGAAGAAGAAGAAGAAGGGGAAAGAAAAAAGGAAAGAAAAATTTTTAAAACTTGTCTGACAGAAAGTCAGTCCAGAATGCCAAGAAACGGATAGAAAGTGAATCTTGAAGGCATCAATTGAGCCCCAGCATGAACCCTCATACCTTAGTCCAACCTTGTTCCCAGACCTTTTCAGGTACCTAAGTCAACAGATTCTCCCTACATCCCTTTTACTTTTCTTTTTTTTTACTTTTACTTTTCTTTCCTTCATTTTTCATTTTCATTGGTTTATAGGCTTACTATTTTTTTCTGGCACCTGATTACTTTCCCTTCTTGCTTACTAGTTACACCATGAATTTTTAAATAAATTATTATATTTTTCTTATTGTGTCTAAGAGTTTACAGTAGCAGTGTTGTTATATTGGATTAGACCACATCTTTCCAAAACTGAAGTCCTTAAGTATTTTTTAATTCAAATCTCCAAACAGACTTTAATTTTCTACCATGTGCAAAGGAGAATAAACTTCAGAAAATATAGGGAAGATAGATCTATGGCTATGTTTTCCATCTCTTCATATAATACAGATACAGAAACAGGAGGCATACATACTCCCCACCTCCTTTCCCTCATAGAATGTATCTGAATTGAGGGTGGCAGTGAGGGCAGAACAGGATTATTCAGAACTGTCAACTAAAAAGGGAAAATGTTTTATTCTATACTGACAATCCAAAGCCCAAAGAGGGAGACCAAACCTATTTAGTCATTTATTCATTTATAAGCAAGTTGGTAGATGGATCAAGGGGTCTGGCACTAGACAAACTGCCAAAAGTGGGGATGGGTTCCCTGGGCTAGAGGCTTGCACAGAGGCAGGGGCTGGCATGGGTAGGCAGTTACTACAAAAGTAAATTGTTGCCGGTGGTGACAGGAATAAACCAAATGAGAATCCATTAGAAACAAAGAAGCCCCAAATATCAGGGATCCCAAATATTAATGTATCTCCTAATCTCTAAAATGGAAATAATAGTCATACCTGTCTTCTTAAAGCTGTGGTCAGTGATGATATGAAAAATATTAGTAACAAGTAGAGCACAGCAAAGACAAAAAAATCAGTCCAGCCACACCACCACCTGCAGGTAACCATCCCAGTTGTAGTATGTATAAGCAAAGCATTGCCCATTGTGTCAGATACAGATAGAGTACTCAATAACTATAAATTGTTATTATTAGCCAATTTTGAAAACAGAGATTAAATTTGGAGTCACATCTTTATGTGCAGTTAGATGAGATCAAATAAAAGCAAACTAGAAACGGGGAAGAATGAGGTTCTACATGAGGTTTTTCACACACATGACTAATGTTCTCAGCTAACTTCTATTAACTGGTAGGTACATGTAACAAAGGGGTTATACTGGGCAAGAGAACTAAAATTAGGTCAACGATGCCCAGAAAATATACCTGACTTGCCCTATGTCACATAGTAATTCTGAGACACAGCCAGAAACATTTGGATTTCCTAATTCTTATTCTACCATGTCAGAACACCTCCAAAACATAATGATAATTTATATTTATATGGATTTTTATTTGAGAGTTTCCAAAACATTTTGACATGTATTATCTCATTTTCAGTGATAATTATTGAATAAACAAATAGATGCATTAGCCTTCAGTTAAAAAAAAATAAAGAAATATAATTGGATTTCAAATCCGCTTTAGGATAATCTAAATTTAAAGAATGTGTTGTTCTAATGCCACAGTTCAAGATCTGGGCAAGTTCACTATATATCAATGCAAATATGTTAGATGCAGTGAAGATAGTTGCCATGGGAATCTCCATATGATGGATGGATGGATAGATTAAATTTTTGTTTTTGAGCTTCTAAAAACAAAAATACAACACAAAGCAAAAATTGCTTGAAATCCTATCTCACTAAAGAACCTTTCCCTAGTAATATGCAAGACACAACAAAAAGAACCTTATATAATTATGGATTTGTCCATTAAACTAACTTTGCTTTCTCCTTCTAGGAAATGGAAAAATTAGATAATATGGTAGTTAAAACCCTAGACTCTGGAACCTAGAATCCTGGCTCTATCCCCTTGTAGCTGTGAGTCGTCACGAAAGTTGCTTGACCTCACTATACATCTGTTCTATTTATAAAATGGATATACAACAGAACCTATTTCATAAAGTTGTTGTGAAATTGAATGAGTTGGTACATGTAAGTTCCTACAAAGGTGCTTACCACAGAGTATATTCTTAATAAGTGCTGGGTTTATTGTTGTACTCCTCACTGTCACTTCTCTACATGACTTTTTATTTTTTAAGATTTATTTATTTATTTTAGAGGTGGAGAGGGACAGAGGGAGAGAGTCCTCAAGCAGACTCCCCACTGAGCATGGAACCAGAGGCAGGGCTTAATCTCATGATCCATGAGATCATGACCTAAGCCAAAACCAAGAGTCAGATGCTTAACCGACTGAGCCACCCAGGCACCCCTCCACATGACCTTTAAAAGGATTTTTAAAAGTTTTTGTTTTGTTTTAAATGTTGGGGTTGTAACAAGGGCTTTTTATATTAGGTGCTATAGTTAGGAATATACTCATCAGCAAGTAACAAAAGAAAACATGAAATAAAAAAAATACAGTATTCTTTTTATCAAATAAGAAGAAACACAAAGTTAGGTGACTGCTGGCACTGATCCATTGGTTCACTGACGTCAGGGTCTATATCTGTCCATGTCTTGATCTCTACATGGAGCTACTTTGGCTCCAGACATTCAGGTGGGGAGAAGGTAGAAAGTAGAAGAGTGACACCAGCGACATCTTCCCCCTTTATTATGAAAACAGAAACATTCATAGAAGTGCCCAACAGTCCTCCTTTCATGTCTCATTGGCCAGAACTCTGCCACTTCCCCCATCCTGGCCAGACCCTCACCACCA
>NW_019154117.1:21930232-21931741 GCF_002288905.1 Enhydra lutris kenyoni | reverse complement strand
ATATTATTAACAGCTCCAGGAAAGCACACAGTCTTCCTTTCCTGCTTTCTCCCTCATGTTAATGTTTGGCTCCTCAGCTTATGGGGAGTTACATCCTAAGGGAGACATTTTGCTGTCAGCTACCATTAGACAAGCCAGAGGGAAAAAAGTGAAATTACCTCAAGGCATACTACGTTCCACTTTTCTTGGTTACCAGAAAAGATGCATTGCTCTCCCTTCTCCACTAGTGATTCTTCTTATCACCTTCACATGTAGAGCCTCCTCTTTACTTTTCTTCCCTCAAGTCCAGGGGACTGCTGATTTCACAACAGTTCACACTGTGATGAGAGATAGTGATGTTCTATGATTAAATCTCATGCATATACCTGCAAGTTCAGCCCTTGTTTCCTAGGGATATGGTTATAGGTTTTTATACTCATTCACTGCTGAGTCAGGAAGAGACTATTTTATAGCTTAGTTTATATCAAGCATAGAAAAGTTATAAATAGGTACTCCTTAGGTTCCTTTCAGTTGTAAGTAAAAGCCAATCTGTCTCAAAGTGATTTTAAACAATAAGAAAATTATTTCGCCTATGCAGATACACAGTAATGTCAAATACACAGTCTTTTCACTTGTCTGTACCACTAGCTGTGGCATTGGTTCCCCTGTCAGTTACATAGTGTTCCAAAATCAAACAAGGCTCTGTTCTTTCTCATTTCTATCCAGTAAGCAAGAAAGAGAAAACCTCTCCTCAACAAGCAGAAAAAGGACTTGCCTCCAGGCTGACTGAGGTCACTGGGGTCATGTGCTCATCACAAATAGTCCCCAGGGAAATATCATAACCTAATGGATTAAGCTTGGTTTCCAGGGCCAATCCATAGCAAAGAGTATAGGGAATATATTGACTGGTTTGAACTCATCTGGAGCTGGAGATGACATCGGTTGCCCCTGAATGACAGGAGCTATTAGGGGGTGAACACTTTAACAAAATCTGAGTTATGTGAAAGAGGAAGGAACTGATCAACCAACAGCACACAGTAGGGGAGATAAATTACCAACACGTCATGTTATTAAAATGAGACAAAGAGGCAAAAATTGAATCCACACTGGAAGAGAAGATCTGAAGCCTCTAATGGTGTGCTAAGGAGCTTTGACTCTCTCATCCAATGGCAGGAAGCCACCGAAGTATAGAGAAGCAGCCCAGCCCATTGGCCCTTCTGGTAGCCTACTCTGAAAGTTGTGTGGATGATGGAGTATAAGGGAGAATTGTGTGCAGAATTTTAAAGGATACTCACTGTGAGGAAAACAGAATGTAATATTTACTGAATAGCCATAAGACATCAGATGCTATCCTACTCCCACATAATAATCTTTTCACCCTTATAATAATTCTGAGATAGTTTTTAATAGGTTTCTAACTGAAGGAAACTGAGGTTTTTAAGGAGAAAACAGAAGAATGAGCACAGCTTTCTCAGGATTGCAGATCTAGTAAATGTGGTCACTAAATTGAGTATTCAGTGGCAGTTATGA
>NW_019154117.1:21924916-21929332 GCF_002288905.1 Enhydra lutris kenyoni | reverse complement strand
AAGGAAAGCATTAAGGGAGACAAAGTTTTGTACTGTGAGGATAATTTTCCTAAAAAACTGGTAGAAAACTTCCATGAAAAAACACAGAAGTAAATCTAGGTGATCAGTTTAGCAATGTCATTTCCGATATAACATCAAAATCATGCTCTTAAAAAAAAATCACAGTAAGTTGGGCTTCTTAAAATTAAAACCTCTTGCTCTGTGAAAGAAACTGTTAACAGACTGAAAGACAAGCCACAGACTGGAAGAAAATATCTGCAAAACACATAATCTGATAAAGGACTTGTCCAAAATATACAAAGAACTCTTAAAATTCAACAGTAGGAAAACAACAACACAATTAAAAAACCAGAAAAAGATCCAAACAGACACCTGACCAAGAAGATCTACAGATGGCAAATAAGCATATAGAAAGAAGCCCAACACCATATTAATTTGTGAATTGCAAATTAAACCCATTAGAATGGCTAAAATCCAAAACACTGACAACACCAAACACTGGTGAGGATATCAAACAACAGGGACTCTCATTCACTGAGTGAGAATGTGAAATAGTTTAGCCACCTTAGAAGACAGTCTGGCAATTTCCTACAAAGCTAAACACTGGCTTACCACAAGTTCCAGAAATCATACTGCTAGGTGTTCACCCACATGAATCAAAAACTTATTTCCACACAATAACCTGCACCTAATGTTTATAGCAGCTTCATTCATAATTGCCAAATCTTTCAAACAACCAGATGTCCTTTAATAGGTGAAGAGATAAACAAACTATGGTATATCCATACAATGGAATATTATTCAGTGCTTAAATCAAATGAACTACAAGCTATTATGGCACGAGGGGCTGGGGGGAGGAGGAAACTTAAATGCATATTACTAAGTAAAAGAAGCCAGTCTGAAAAGGCTATATATTGAATGATTTTAACTATATGACATTCCAGAAAAGAAAAAACTATAGAGACAGTAAAATGATCAGTACTTGCCAAGGGGTTCAGAGGGAAGGGCAGGAATGAATTAATGGAGTACAGGGCATTTTTAGGACAGAGAAACTATTCAGTATAATACTGTAATGGTGGATATATGACATTATATATATGTGCCAAAACCTTAAAATGTACAAAGCCAGGAGTGCGCTCTAATGTAAATTAGAGGCTTCAGTTAATAATAATATATCAATATTGGCTGTTCAATTATAACAAAAGCATCACTCTAATGCAACATGTTGATAATAGTAGGAACTGTGGGGATGGGAAGAANATGGGAAGAAGTAGGAAGGGGTATATGGCAACCCTCTATGAGCAATTCTTCTGTAAGCCTAAAACTGCTCCAAAAAATGAAATCTTCTTTAAACACAGATAGAAAAACTCTATGCTCAACTTTGCCAAATTTGTTTTTAAGCCACCATGTCCATTCCCAGAGAGTACCCACAATATGGGATGAATTGGGAGATCTACATATATTCAACATTTACAACCTTAGTTCTTGCATATGTTCCATCCTGCTTGTACTTCCTCCAGATGCCAACCATACTGTTTCTCCATTTTTTTAACCTCATTTTGTCTTTTTTAACTTAACTTTTAGCCTTACTTCTCTTTTTTATAGATCTATAGGGTTGGGTATGCCTTTATCTATATGTACATATATTAAATTCAACAAATATATGTATATGTAGTATATAATATACTCAACATGAACCAACAAGACTAAAGTTCATGCAAACAATTTTAGTATATGTGCTACTGAAGCAAGCCCAAGTCCTTGCAAACAAAGTAACAGCAAACACTATGTACCTGACACCCTTACAAACACTCTACATAGCCTAACAAATTTAATCATGACCCCATCAACATCAAATCAATGAAAAATTTAAATTGGTAACCATTAAGTTTTCAAGATTAACAAACAGTCATAAGTTGAAGGTCACACTTAAAGAAAATGTTTTCTGCTTTTCTGATTTCTGTTGACCCTTGATTATTAAACAGTAGCTCAGTCTAATGTTAACATTAGCCCAGCATAGAATACTAACCTACATATACATAGTTTCAAGCACATTGGAGGTGTCCAAGACTCAAAGCTTGATAGAAATTAGGCTGAATCAAAGACACTTGAGGTGACACTCAATGGAAATTTTCAACAACATATACAGTATGCATTACAAAAACCAGATTTTTTTTCTCATAGATGATCATCAGATATATTTTTAATGATGGTAGTAAACAAACAAAAAAGGGGCTGGGGATATGTTCATGGCCAGGTAACATTATGTTACTATATTATCTATCTATCTGCCTATGTATATATTATTCATACCATTCTCTATACTACCTCATATATTACATATGACAGTTATTAAATTATCATAGTTGGTGCATGGACATGTAAAATTATTTCTCTTGCATAGGAAATATGACCAACTGGAACTAAGAACATAGAAAATAATAAAAATCTAATTATTCAAACACCTTTGTGTGTGTGTGTATGTGTATGTGTGTGTGTGTGTGTATCTCTCTCACCTTCTCTATCACAGCTCTCTGATCATGTAAAATAGAATATAATGAGATTATTTAACCAGCTTCAACTATGCCAGTCTGAGTTTGTGAACATTGGAAAACTCTTCAAAATGGGGTATCAGGGAAAAGAATTGACTCTCTCATGAACTGGCTTGCTGTGCTAGTCAGATTTAAAATACACATATACACACACACTAATATACACATAGGAAAAGGATTAGTAGCTTAATCTTATTCCCCAAATTACCCACAGCCTGTCTTGGTAGAATTTTTTACATATCCTTTATTCATAGGGAAAGGACCATTGTTTCAAGTATTGGCTAGTAATACAGCCTTTTTCATCCTAGTTTTTGATTCCCCAAAAGACACCTCAATTTCAGCCTCTGGAACTCAGTTATTAAAAAGTACTCCATTCCTTTACAGTTTAGAGATAGAGAAAAGGGAGAACTATCCACTTCATGGTTGGCAAACATTTTCTGTGAAGGTCCAGAGACTAATATTTTAGGCTTTTTGTGCCTTACTTTGTGTAAGCAATTACTCAACCCTGCCAGTGTGGCACAAAAGAGCCATTGACAATATATAAATTAATGGGCATAGTTGTGTTTCCATAAACTTTTATTTACAAAAACAGGTGGCAGGCTGAATTTGTCCCATAGGCCATAGTTTGCCCACACCTGATCTGATCTAATATTCATTTCCTAAAAGATGAAAGGACTCTACGGATCTCTGGGTTAGTAATTATTGTTGTTTTCCTTTCCATAAGATTCCAGAGAATCATTCTTCTCTATATCTGTTCCCCAAGTAGTCCTCTCCCACAGTGACTTTGCTGAGCCAATGACAATGCTGTCATTCTCAAGACTGTGTTATGCTCTTAATAAGCTTAGCATTGCCAACATGTCTTTCTTAAGAGACCCAACTTCATGACTATTGATCACATAATTTTATAAATTTTCTAAATAATAAATCTGGAAATATATACAGCCAAGGAAACCATGGAGTAGATGGTTTTCACATATGAAGTTTCACTGGAAGAGATTAAGAGGGAAAATTAAAATTTTCTCAGCATTTAAATATAAGCAAAGGCTCTTATATGGAAAACCGATTTCCTATAACAAACTGACAAGGGTCTACAGCAAGACTGAGAGGTTACCAGTTAGAATTAGTAAAATGTGACATTAACGGATTGTAGGTTTTCAAGTAGGGAAGGCTCTGAGTTTGTGTTGAATTTTCTGATATCATGTTTTCATAGATATGGCGGTAGGCTATAAACTACACTGCAACATAATTTGTGGAAAACAGGTCATTTGTTCTCTGATCTGTAGAATATTTAGCTCATGCATAATCCTACAACATGTGATGGTTATTCTTTACCAATTAAAAAAATTAACTCTAAAGTATTCTGGGGGGAAGAGGGCCTCTAAAACATGGGGGAAAATTCAACACTGTGCAAAATAAAGATAAGTTCAAAGATACATTTTGGAAAGTTTCAAAAATAATTTTGGGAAAAGTTAATAGATAAAGAAAAGATAAACTAAGGAATTATAGGTGATAATGGGAGCCTTAGGAGGCTGCAAAACTGTGCCTGGAGACCAGGACTAGTGTTATTTCCGGAATGGAGAACGTGGGACCTGTTATGGGGAAAGGAACTCTCTCCATTCAAGGTGCCAGAAAATGTCAAGGAGGACTGGTTCCAGATTCTTCAGGCCTCTTGCCACACTATCCTGGAATCTTCAACCACTGGCAATTCTGTATTAGAGAGGTAGTTAGGTATAATGAAACAAAGAAACAAAACATGATCTTTCAACCACTAAGACATACACTCCGCCTCTACTTCTGCTAATCGTGCTGAGTTAGACAAAAGAAAACCTATACAGATAACATCCTAAAGGTTTGCTGTGAGCAT
>NW_019154117.1:21919333-21922291 GCF_002288905.1 Enhydra lutris kenyoni | reverse complement strand
ATTTCCAAGAACTGAAGGATATGCATTTCAAATCACACAGGTCCACTGAAAGCCAAGAACTATGAATGGAAAAGTATCAAAGTACATCATCATGAAAGGATATATTATAGAATATGGGAAAATTATCTACATGAAATCCAGGAAATAAGGCTTCCAACACAGGAAGGTTAAAAAAAAAAAAAAAAAAGGTCCCAGAATTACATCTCTCCTTCTGACAGAAGGAGAAAGTGAAAGACTAAATTGGAGACATGTCAAAGGAGGGTACTGTGGAGGAAGAGTTTACTCTACCTTTCATGGTCCTTCTAGCTAGGCTGAGAATCAAATTGACAAGAGACGATTAACAGGAGAAAATCAAATTTAATTGCCTACTTATGGGGAATCCACACAGACATGGAAATTCCAAAGACAGTGAGGCAACATGATGCTTATATGATCTAAGGAGAAAGAAAGTGGTATGAGGATACAAGAGGAAAAAGACCATTAGTAGGAAGGTGAAAGGAGATGCTTGGAAAACAAAGGTTGCCTTTTTACTTAAGTAAGTTTCTTAGGTAAAGAGAAATCTCTATTAATAGGTCTTTTCCTGGTAAAAGCAGGCATTTGGGAGGGGGGGAGATTTTTCTGAAACTGCAGGGTTTGGATTGCTTTCAATTCAAAATAATATTGATGCCAAAATGGCCCATCTTGGGGCTGCCTGCCTTTGGTCCCTATAAGGGTTACTGAGGAAAAAAAAATAAAACAATATATTAATTGGTGTTTGGTATATAGAGATATTTTAAGGATTAGAACAGAACGATTGGACTATTTGGGGGGGGGGGAAAGCCATAGGTTCATAGAGAGCTAAACAAATATTAGAGGAAATGTTTAACTACAGAAAAAAATACCCCAAAATAAAAGAAGTCACAGTATGTTACTTGAGTCTGCAATGCACAATATTTACAAGGTAATAGTATCATAAACACTAACAGCTGATTTAACCAAAAATTGTGGTAGAAGACTATATAAGAATAACGAGGACAGAAATTAGAAGAATAATGAAAAGAAATAAATGTTATTATATTAAAAAATTAACATGCAATACCCAATGTTCATAATTCAAGAAATAGCAGTATGTATCTATTATTTAGAAATATCAAAAAAGAAGAAACAGTTATTGAGGGGGTAGAAAGGGATGAAAGAAAGAACTGCTTGTTTCTGTTTATAAGTCTTTTAAAAATATTTGCTTTAAAAAGCGTGTGCTTATTACCCTGGTTAAAAAAAACAAAATTTTCAATATATTTCAAAAGCTAGGTAGCCTGGGTGGCTCAGTTGGTTAAACATCTGCCTTTGGCTCAGGTTATGATCCCAGAGTCCCAAGATGGAGTCCCATGTTGGGCTCCCTCCACAGTGGAGAGTCTGCTTCTCCCCAACCCCCAATGATCATGCTCTTTAGCTCTCACTCACTCTCTCTGTCTCAAATAAATAAATAAATAAAATTTTTTAAAAAAGAAGAAGCTAGGTAGCATGGAAGGAGAATAGAGAGAGAGACTCCTTCTTAAAGCAGCAAGGCAGGAGAAGTATTACTTGAGATGAGGAATGCAGAGGGACCTGTTGTAAGAATTGTGGCCTCTCCGGACAGGCCCACAGCAGAATCCTAAAAGGTGCATCCTTTCCACAAGGGAAGCCACCTACATGTTATGCCAGGAATAGGAGCTAACCCCATGGTACAAAAGCATAAAGTCACCAGATTTTGAGGAAACTCAGAAGATGACCAATGAGGATTTCAGAAAGGATGAAAACAGAAAGCAGGAATTCGACCAAACTCAAACTCTGAGGCTTACTTAGCTAAAATTCTGTACAGAAATTATGGAAGCCAGGGGCACCTGGGTGGCTCAGTGGGTTAAAGCCTCTGCCTTTGGTTCAGATCATGATCTCAGGGTCATGGGATCGAGCCCCACATCAGGCTCTCTGCTCATCAGGGAGCCTGCTTCCTCCTCTCTCTCTGCCTACCTCTCTGCCTACTCTCTCTGTGTTAAATAAATAAAATCTTTGGAAAAAAAAAAAAAAGAAATTACAGAAGCCAAACTGCCAGGGCAGACAGAGTACAAGCAATAAAAGAAAGAATCTATTTAATGAGAGAAACAGAAGAAGCAATAAATAAAAAAATGAACAAGTGTAAAAGTTGAGAGTTCAAAGAAATTGGAAAAGAAAGAAAGAGAAAAAATAACACAGGAACCAAAAGACAATATTTCTGCTTAAAAACTGCAAAGATCTACACTACATGTAACATTTCAGGTAAGTCAGTGTCATGTCTGAAGAATTAAATCCCTAAGATGATATCTAGTGTGTGGCCCTGAGCAATGCAATTAACCATTTAGGTCTCAGTTTCCAATCTGTAAAATGAAAATGATATCTATTTCACAGTGTTGATGAGAACACAACATTGAGATGATTTTAATAGATAACAACACTGAGGAAATAGTAAATTTCTATGGCAGAAATTCCAGTGTGAAAGAAAAAGGCCCCCAAAAAAATCCTAAAAAAGGAAGAAATTTAGTGAGGTGAGAATGGAGGGATAAGAAATAAACTCCAGGTTTTGCTATCTGTCTACTTGGGGAAGAATATGCCAAAGCTATCTTTTGTTTGAACATCCCAAGTTTGATCCATTCTGATTTGATCCTGACATTTGTACTGATAAGAACAATACCATAATCTAGAAGTTAAAGAAAATTTCTCCTCAAGATTAACAAATATTCAGGGCACTTGGGTGGCTCAGTCCATTAAGTGTCTGACTCTTGATTTCGGCTCAAGTCATGATCTCAGGGTCATGAGATCAAGTTCTGTGTTGGCTCTGCACTGGGCCTGGAGCCTGCTTAATTAAGTCTTTCTTCCTCCCTGTCCCTCTGAGACCTTCCCTCCCTCTGCTCATGCTCTCTCTTAAAAAAAAAAAAAAAATTAAATATTTCCAATGGCACAGTAATT
>NW_019154117.1:21913859-21918847 GCF_002288905.1 Enhydra lutris kenyoni | reverse complement strand
AAGTTAAAAATACTACCAAGGAGATCCAATCTAATCTAAATATTCTATCAGCTAGGGTAACTGAGGCAAAGGATCGAATTAGTGATCTAGAAGAAAAACTGATTAGAAAAGCAGGATCAGGAGGAAGCCTGGAACAAACAACTTAGAAGCCATGAAAACAGAATTAGGGAAATAAATGATGCCATGAAATGTTCTAATGTCAGAATTATTGGGATCCCTGAGAGGGTGGAGAAAGAGAGAAGACTAGAAGATACAATTGAACAAATACTAGGGAAAATTTCCCTCATCTGGGGAATGGAACAAGTGTTCGTGTCATAGAGGCAGAGATCAATGAGTCTAGAAAGACCCAAGATCAATGAGTCTAGAGAGACCTCCAGACACCTAATTGTGAGGTTTATGAATCAGAGATTCAGACAGAAGGTCTTAAGGGCAGCTGGGGGAAGAGATTCCTTATGTACAGAAGAAGGAAGATCAGAATAAAATCAGACCTGTCCACAGAAACCTGGCAGCCAGAAAAGGCAGGCAAGACATATTCAGGGCACTAAATGAGAAGAACATGCAACCAAGAATACTTTATCCAGCAAAGCTGACATTCAGAATGGATGGAGAGATAAAGAGCTTCCAAGACCCACAAGGTTTAAAAGATTATGTGACCATCAAGCCGGCACTACGAGAAATATTAAAGGGATTCTATAAAAGAAGAAAGAAGCCAAGAGTGACATAGAACAGAAAGTTACAGAGATAATGTATGGAAACAAGGACTTCACAGGCAACATGATGTCAATAAAAACTTACCTTTCAATAACCACTCTCAATGTCAATGGTTTAAATGCTCCCATAAAAAGGCACAAGGTTGCAGATGGGATAAAAAGAGAGGATCTGTCCATGTGCTGTCTACAAGAGACACGTTTGAACCTAAAGATACATCCAGATTGAAAGTGAAGGGATGGAGGGGTGCCTGTGTGGCTCAGTTAAGCCTCTGCCTTCGGCTCAGGTCATGATCTCAGCAACCTGGGATTGAGCCCTGCATTGGGCTCTCTGCTCAGCGGGGAGCCTGCTTCCCCCTCTCTCTCTGCCTGCCTTTGCCTACTTGTGATCTCTCTCTCTCTGTCAAATAAATAAATAAAATTTAAAAAAAAAAAAGAAAGTGAAGAGATGGAGAACCATCTTTCATGCCAATGGGCCTCAAAAGAAAGCTGGGGTAGTGATTCTCATATCAGATAAATTAAATTTTAAGCTAAAGACTGTAGTCAGAGATACAGAAGGACCCCATATCATTCTTAAAGGGTCTCTCCACCAAGTCGATCTAACAATTATAAATATTTATGCCCCTAACAAGGGAGCAGCCAAGTACATAAGCCAACTGTTAAACAAAATTAAGAGTCATATTGATATGAATACATTAATTGTAGGGGATCTTTTTTTTTTTTTAATTGTAGGGGATCTTAACACACCACTCTCACCAAGAGACAGATCATCTAAGCAAAAAATCAACAAAGAAACAAAACCTTTGAATGGCACATTGGACCAGAGGACCTCATAGATATAAACAGAACATTCTACCTTAAAACAAGGGAATACTCATTCTTCTTGAGCACACGTGGAACTTTCTCCAGGATAGACTACATATTGGGTCACAAATCAGGGCTCAACCCATACCAAAATATTGAGATAATTCCCTGCATTTTCTTAGACTACAATGCTTTGAAACTGGAACTCATCCACAAGAAAAAGTTTGGAAGGAATTCAAATACTTGGACACTAAAGACCACCCTGCTCAAGAATGTCTGGATCAACCAGGAAACAAAGAAGAACTTAAACAATTAATGGAAACCAATGAGAACAAAGAAACAAAGAGGTTCAAAACCTATGGGATATGGCAAAGGCAGTCCTAAGAGGGAAATACATAGCCATCCAAGCCTCACTCAAAAAAATTTTAAAATCTCGAACACACCAACTCTCTTTATACCTTAAAGGACTGGAAAATCAACAAATTAAGCCAACCCCATGCACAAGAAGGGAAATAATTAAGATTAGAGCATAGATCAATGAGTTAAAAACTAGAAAAACAGTAGAACACATCAACGAAACTAGAAGTTGGTCCTTTGAAAGAAATTAATAAGTTCGATAAACCAATGGCCAAACTAACCCAAACAAAAAGAGAGAGGACCCAAATTAATAAAATTATGAATGAAAGGGGAGAGATCATGACTAACACCAAGGAAATAGAAACAATCATCAGAAATTACCAACAGTTATATGCTAGTAAATTAAGCAACCTAGAAGAAATGGAGTCAACCTAGAAACCTATAAACTTCCAAAACTGAAACAGAAATAAATTGACAACCTGAATAGACCAATATCTAGTAATGAGATTGAAGCAGTGATCAAAAACCTCTCAAAAAACAAGAGTCCACAACCTGACAGATTTCCTGGGAAATTCTATCAACCATTCAAAGAAGAAATAATACCTGTACTCCTGAAGCTGTTAAGAAAATTAGAAACAGAGGGAAAACTTCCAGATTCTTTCTATGAAGCCAGCATTACCTTGACCCGCAAACCAGGCAAAGACCCCATCAAAAAGGAGAATTTCAGACCAATATCCCTGATGAATATGGATGCCAAGATTCTCAACAAGATCCTAGCTAACAGGATCCAACAATACAATAAAAAGATTATCCACCATGACCAGGTGGGAATTTTCGCTGGGATGCAAAGGTTGTTCAACATTCGCAAATCAATCAATGTTATAGAACAAATCAATAAGAGAAATGAAAAGAACCACACGGTCCTCTCAATTGATGCAGAAAAAGCATTTGACAAAATACAGCATCCGTTCCTGATTAAAACTCTTCAAAGTACAGGGATAGAGGGAACATTTCTCAACTTCATAAAATCTATCTATGAAAAACCCACAGTGAATATCATTCTCAATGGGGAAAAGCAGACAGCCTTTCCCCTGGAAAGGGAGAAAACTACAATGAACCCTGCGGTGTTAGATTATAACTAGAAGTATTGGTGTGAACTCACAACTCCCAACACATGTAGAGATGAGAAAAATAAATTAATATTTAAATATGTGAATGTCTGTGTCTGTGTGCATATATATACACATATTCCTTAACTCTATTTATTGAGACAGCCAACAAGCAGCAACATCCTAATAATAATGAACACATCTACCAAAATGACTTTGGCTTCTAAATACCATTTTCCATTAAAGAAATAAAAAACTGAGGGATTATGCAGGGAAAAGTATACAATCAGCTTGAAACATCTTTCTTGAGTCAGAAAGTAAAAAATGATTGAGATAAATCAAAAGAACACAGCAGTCAGACTGAGGTAATCAGCTAAAAATGACAATTTGGGCACCAAAATAAATAGACAGTAGCAGACTGAACTGAATCAACTAGGAAACCAATAGTCTATATTGATATAAGTAGCAAAGAAATTGGTTAATTGATTGATGTGGAATGAGACACTTTGTGTTGGAATGGGGTATTTCACTGTAATGAGAGTGTTTTAATTTTGACTCAGGAAAATGTGAACATATATTACTAATATAATTAAAATTAATTACCAAAATATAGCTCATGACCTGAAGGATCTTATAATCTCTTTGGGGAATGTCCTATACTGTGAGAGTTCGAGGATTTCTCTGCACGGCATATTTTTCCAGCTTCTCCACGAAGTAGCTGCTAGCTACAATAAAGAGGGAAGAATGTAAAGTGGCTCTTGTGGTTCTTGCTTGGATTTTCAGGTGCTACTGAAACTGGGACTATATGGGGAAGGGAAGGTTAGAGATAAAGGAAGACAACAGGTTCAGTCTGTAAGACCTTATATTGAGGATGTTTAGCAAGAATTTGGTTTCACTGGCTTGACCCTCAGAGGACAGTCTAGTGCTGAATCAGCTAACCACATGAGCACACAACTCATCTAAGGAAGCAGGAGAAAGAAAAAAGCATTTGGCCTAGGGCAGAATCCGGGGTTAATCAGACATAGGAAAAGCTTGATGCTGTTTAGAACAGGAGGGTTTATAAATAAATACAATTATGACCAAACATGGCAAGCAAAAATAGTAAAATTTCAAAAGTTAGAAACTAACCAAATGTCAACAAAAAGCAGTTGAATATTCCACCACTTAAAAGAATGTTATCATAAAAACGTTATGAAAGTTTATAATAACTTAAAAATGTTTATGATAGTGTTTTTCAGTTAAAATATATATTATTTAAGCAGTATTAAAAGTAGACATAGTGGGGCACCTGGATGGCTCAGTGGGTTAAAGCTTCTGCCTTCTGCTCAGGTCATGATCTCAGGGTCCTGGGATGGAGCCCCACATCCAGCTCCCTGCTTGGCAGGGAGCCTGCTTCCCTTCCTCTCTCTCTGCCTGCTCTCTGCCTGCTTGTGATCCCTGTCAAATAAATTAATTAATTTTTTTAAAAAAGTAGACATAGTAAAATCTCTAAGAAGATGCACCATAAAGTTAACAGTAATTGTTTTGAAGGTGGGAATCTACGAGGTTTATTTTAGCTTAACATATCTTTCAAATTCACATTTAATACTTTCTAATAGGGGAATTAGTCACAATTGGGATTCTCTTCCACCTCTTACTATGATAAACATGGTGACACTTCCTAACACAGAATCAGGACACACAGTAGGCATGAATGTATCAATGCCTGCAAATTAAGGCAATTACCTGAGTGTTTCTGCCTAATCAAAGACATGTAGTCCTGCCTGCTGGAGAGGTGCGCGTCCTGCTATCCTGGTTCATGCAAGGCGTGACAAATGGCTCTGCCTCTAGCCTGTCCATAATGCCTCGATTGACCTATACCTGAGGTTCCCACGAACCATTCCTACTGAACTCACCGCTAGGTCCCCGTGGTTGAAGCTCTTGTTGGCTTGTTTGAAGACTGGCGAACTGTGAACATCCTTCCAGTTCCGGGTTCTGCAGTGAATCAGAAGTGATGACTGTTAATTGAGTG
>NW_019154117.1:21907365-21913809 GCF_002288905.1 Enhydra lutris kenyoni | reverse complement strand
GAGTGTATGAACTCACATCTTGACGTCTCACTGTCCCCACCAGTGCAGGCACTTGCAAGGCACTAGGCTCTCCGGGGACCGGAAGTCCCACGAGGTCACCACAGGCGCCCCAAACCCTTCAGTAACATCAACCCTTAACACTACTCTAAATTTTCCACTTCATTCCAAGTCTCAGGGCCTGCCTGTCAGATATTATTATCTCTGCAAATAATAGATGAGATCTGAGACAGGCTTCTTGTACAAGGGCAGGCAGCTGGTACCAGGTGAAGTCTTAACAGTGGTCCATATCACCACTCTATTTATTACTAGTATCACCTCAGCAAGTTCCATCCAGTGACCTCCGCAAAGGGGGCTCGCATGGCCCAGGCGCTGCCCCGCCCTCAAGCCTCATTACGTTCTCTGAGGCCCTTAGGCATTGAGAGGCCTCTAGAGCCAGCAGCCAGGATGGAAAAGGCAGACTGTGGGAAGGGTCCTTCTGGGCAGAAGGGAAGGTCGTTCCGATATCCAGAAGTTCTCCGTCAAAATCTGACTTCGAGACAAATCAAAACTCGACTTTCAGAAGTGATGGAGACAGGATCCAGAAGACTGAGGTGAAATGCTTAACAGTCAGACGGACGGTACAGCACCACCGCCGTGAAGAAGCCAAACACCACAGCCCCCTCAGCCCCGCACCTAGCTCGGGCTCACTCTGGACGTGGTCCGCCCCCACGTATGTGTTGCCCTGAACGTTGTCCCGCTCTTGGCACAGTTTGCCCTGGACATAGTCTCCATCCCAGGTGTGGCTCGACATCCACGTGGCCCCGTCTCCCCTGCGCCTACCTTGACGTAGCCCGCCCCTGAGCATGGCTCACCCTGGGGTAATATCGCCCCTGGGTGTGGCTTTCCCGAGATGAAGCCCGCCCCTGGATGCAGTCCCCTCCTGGACTGGACCCTCGGAAGGGTGTGGCTTCCCCTGCACGTAGGAGGACAACGTCCCTGGCAACATCCCTGAGGGCACTGTCTTCATGCTCAAAGACTATCCCGTATATTCATATGTTGAAATCGTATCATTGGGCCTGAGTAACCTCCAGGAGGTGAGGCCTAGCTGACAAATAGTCTGGGAGGAGATGAAAGAGAGTTTAAATCAAGTTCTAGACTTTAAGGGTTTTTCTCACTATTTGTAAAGGCCTGAAGGTTTTCAGAGTAAGCACGTTATACTTCTTATGAAAAAAAAAAAGTAAATGTTTTAAATACAGGATATTAGAGCAGGATCAAATAAGGGACCCCAGGATAAAACTGAGAAGGCCACTGTCTGGCTTTGTACAAGGGACTGGTGTACTTGTAGAAGCCAAAAGCATTAACTACAAAGAGTTGAACACACTGCTTCCTTTCCCTGAGCATAAGCCCCAGCCCCAGTCCCACTGCACCACACAGAGATCACCACTCTCTACTAGAAAAAAACATTTATTGAGGAGGATTAATATTCTTGGTTGTGCTGAAGGTTGTTCTCATCAGAGGATATATTGTCATGAAAATTGTGAAGCTTTCTCAACAAGGACTGAATGATTTCTTTAGAGACATTTTTCTCCCAGGAAGTGCTGGAGAAGCATTTTCTGCCTGAGTAGAAGAGTCAAAATGCTAAACACAGTACTTTCATCAGGGTCACCCCGGTGGTCCAAAGGACCTGGCATACTTGATGCACACAGGTGGGGCTTGGATGAGGCACAGACTTTCCAGAAGGCAGAGAAGAAGGGCATTGACTCTGGCTTAATAGCTGATTCTCAAAAGGCTCAGCTTTCTGGGGCTGTCTGAACCTCTTTCTGTTCTGTCTGATCCTTGTAGGATAGTTCTGGTCAGCACAGACAGCTTCTTGGCTGCAGGACTTGATACTTGCCCATTTATCTTGTTGTGGATCAGAAAGAGCCCAATAGTTGGAGGGAGGTCTCTTGTCATGCCCTACCTGGGCCTGTAGTTCCTCCTGCTGCTGGCTTAACTCTGAGGCCTCAGATACGTACATATGTTCCAGCTTCTCTTCTAGGACCTTCCCAAGTGAGCTTGTGAGCTTCAGGAGGCCAATCACTCCCAAAAGTAGCCACACTTTCAACTGGGTCTTGGTGCTGTGCTAAGGTGGACATGAACTTGGCTTTTTGCTGGGGACTTCCTGATGTCCTGTGATTTTTTTCTTGGAATTGATCCACTGAGAAAATTGCCTCATCTTTTTTCTGAAGTAACTTTCAAGAGGAAACTGTTCATTCTTTGACAGAGTTGGGGAAGCACTCTCTAATTTTCTGTCCTCAGCATGGAGACTCTCCTCTCTGCCTACAGATGTCCCTACTCCTGAGTCCTCACTTTTGCATTTTCTTGCTTTGGAATCCTAAGGTCTCACTTTCTTTGCACTTCTTCTTTGTGAGAAATTCGTAGGCTGGCCCTTACAGAAGGCCAGTTTTGAGTCCCAGGATTCCTGCTGCTCCTCTGTGCTAATTCTGCTGTCCTTCAGTTGGACATGCAGCACCTGGGATGCTTCCATGTCCCCGCTGCACACACTCTGTGACAGAGTCAGTGAAGCCTTGGAATTCAAGCTATCTGAAGGAAGGGATATGTCAGTGGGACATCCTTGAGCCTGGTTATGCTCCTCACTCTTCAGTTTAAAATTTAACTCACTCAGGATCTGTCTTTTCAGGCCTGACAGTTTAGAATCTTAGGGAATCAGTATTTTTGGTAAGGGGTTCTCCGTGGTCATGGCAGTTTCCACTTTATTCATGTTGACATTTATCATTTTGGAGCTTCCCAACTCACTGGTTGTCAAGATTTCCCAAGATTGGGATTGAAGGGTATAGAGCTCCTTGGTGTCGAATATATCCCTGGACAGGTTGGGCAAGGCAAAATGTTGTAAATTCTTCTCCTCCATACCTTTGCCCTGTTCCATTTCTACTCTGTTACTGGAACTCACATTCTCATGGGTTGGCTCAAGTCCAGCCCCAGCTGGACTTGCGGGTACCTCTGGGCCACATGTGTTGTCTGGTACAGTCTCACTGGGTCGCACTTGAGCTCTGATGCTGTGTGTAAAGGGCTGAAAAGACTGGCTGCCCCACACAGCTATCTGGATACACTCTGCAGTATTATGGTCAGTGTCAGAGTGTGATGCCTTCAGGCCCCCCGTCGATCATTGCCCACAGATGACATAGTGAAGAGAGGATGATCCACAGTGGGGACTGACTTTGTTGTTCTCAACCTGTTTCTGAAAATAGGTTTAGAGCTTCCCTCAAGGTGTTTAAAAAACTCAGCTTTGGAATCCGCCCCAGAAATATACATGGCTGAGGAGGGAAAGTCAAATTGGGGAAGAGGCCATGTTTTGGATTCTCTCAACTTATAGAATTTTATGGATCCAAGAACCCTGAGGGGTAGACCCCACCTCTCACTCATGCGAAATCTAATAATATGGGCCTCTAGCACCTGTCGTGTACTGGGATCAAGAAAGAATGCTCTAGAGTGGTGCTCTGGCAGTAAACCCTACCCACCATTGTCTTTTTAGAATCTGTGTTTTCTGGAGCAGTCTGGGAACTCCCAGAGAAAGGCAATGTATTGTCATCAGCCAGCCATGAATAACACACACCTATAGGAATCCTACCCGCAGTGATCTGCCAAAACTTCTTGCTCATATATAAACTAAGAATACTTCTCATTTGATTCTGGTCTGTGTCCTTCATTGAGACATTCAATAATTCATTCCCTGAGTGATTCCTTGAATGACACACACAGTTCCTTGTTGTCTCCAAGGCAGCCCTCAGACCCTTCACTAGGTGCCATTCTGAGATCCTCTGTGGGCTGTCTTCTGGACTCTTCTCTAGGATATACCCAAGATTCTTCCTCATATCTTTCCTTAGCTGGAACGTTGTTTGGACCCTCTCATGGAAACTTCCAGGGAGACTCAATTCAGTCTTTGCTAGATCCCAGTTACGATGGCCCTGAAACACAGAGAATTGTAAGTGAACATTTCTGCCTTTTTGCTAGAAGAGTTCTGATAATGTATGCTGAGGCTCCATCACTGCTAGGGAGTCTAGATTTCTGCAGTCGTGTAGGCACCAGTGTGGGATTACCTTCCTTGGGCTAAGTAACTCCAGTCTCCTGGGGTTCACAGAAGATATGAAAATGGCCAGGAAGGATGGAGACTGGTACATAGGCATGGGACGTCCGGCTAACCAGTGGAAGGTTGGCAGCTCAAGAACAAATGGTTTCTTCAGGTTTCTGGAACACAGGTACTAAAGCCCACAACCTTTCCTATTGCTTCTGCAACACGTGCCATCCAAGGTGTTGATTTTCAGTCAAGATAGGAGAGTCTGATTCATTCTTGGATCTATGGAAAGACACTCCATAGTCCCTAATTAGGGATGAAGAAGGTGGTATGATCGGGAGGCAGGATTGAAAATGGGAGTGGGTGTTCACCTTAGTGAAAGGTAGAGGCTGGTATGGGGACAGGGTTTGAGGCAAGGATTGGGGGTGTACAATGGGGAGAGGAAATGGTTGGGAATGAAGCAGTGGTGGAGATGCTTGTATTTTGATAGCAGAGGTATTATGAATTCCATTGAATAAGACAAAGTGAGACTCTAGTGGGGAAGTACTACTGGAAATTAGGAGAGTGGCTACTAAGGACTCACTGTGCAAAGAAGGAAGACCCCAGAAGAGCTGGCTATATTTCTGATGCAAGTTTTCTTTCTTTTTTTTTTTTTTTCAGTGTAACAGTATTCGTTATTTTTGCACCACACCAGTGCTCCATGCAATCCGTGCCCTCTCCAATACCCACCACCTGGATCCCCCAACCTCCCACCCCCCGCACCTTCAAAACCCTCAGATTGTTTTTCAGAGTCCATAGTTTCTCATGGTTCACCTCGCCTAGCAATTTCCCTCAACTCCCTTCTCTCCATCTCCCCTTGTCCTCCATGCTATTTGTTATGCTCCACAAATACGTGAAACCATATGATAATTGACTTTCTCTGCTTGACTTATTTCACTCAGCATCATCTCTTCCAGTCCTGTCCATGTTGCTACAAAAGTTGGGTATTCATCCTTTCTGATGGAGGCATAATACTCCATAGTGTATATGGACCACATCTTCCTTATCCATTCATCCGTTCAATTTGCATGTCTTTTATTTCTTCTTGTTGTCTGATTGCTGAGGCTAGGACTTTTAGTACTATGTCCTTCAACAGATGAATTAATAAAGAAGATGTGATGCATATATACAATGGAATATTATTCAGCCATCAGAAAGGATGAATACCCACCATTTGCAATGACATTGATGGAACTAAGTGAAATAGGTCAAGCAGAGAAAGACAATTATATGGATTCACTCATATGTGGAAAATAAGGAATAGTGTGGAGCACAACAGGGGAAGGGAGGGAAAACTGAATGGGAAGAAATCAGAGAGGGAGACAAACGATGAAAGAATCTGGACACTGGGAAACAAACTGAGGGTTGCAGAAGGGAGAGAGTGGGGGAATGGAGTAGCTGGGTAATGGGTATTAAGGAGGACAAGTGTGGTGATGCGCACTGGGTGTTATATGCAACTAATGAATCGTTGAACACTACATCAAAAATTAATTATGTATTATATGTTGGCTATTTGAACATAATAAAAAAATAAAGTAATTATTGATATAGCTGGATTAATATCTACCATATTTGTGATTATGTTCTATTTATTACCTTTTTTCTTTTTTTAAATCATCCTCTTTTATTTGCCCTCCCAGATTTTAACTGAGCATTTTATAAAATTTCACCTTTGATCCCTTCTTAGTATATTAATTGTACTCAAAATTTTTTGTTTATGTTTGAACCAGAGTTTGTAGCACACATTTATAACCATTATAAGTCAAATTTCAAATTACACTACACCACTTCCCAGGTAGTACACATACTCAGAGTATTCCCAATCACTTACTCCGTTATCTTATTACATTGCTTTCCTTAATTTCATTTACATAGAAGCTATAATCACCCAACACATTGTCACTATTATTATTTTTTTCTGCTTACAAATCTATATTTCCTTCCCTTGTATTTTTTTTATTTTTTAAATTTATTTTCAGCATAACAGTATTCATTGTTTCTGCACCACACCCAGTGCTCCATGCAATCCATGCCCTCTCCAATACCCACCACGTGGTTCCCCCAGCCTCCCATCCCCCGCCCCTCCAAAACCCTCAGATTCTTTTTCAGAGTCCATAGTCTCATTGTTCACCTCCCCTTCCAATTTCCCCTAACTCCCTTCTCCTCTCTAACTTCCCTTGTCCTCCATGCTATTTGTTATGCTCCACAAATAAGTGAAACCGTATGATAATTGACTCTCTCTGCTTGACTTATTTCACTCAGCATCATCTCTTCCAGTCCCGTCCATGTTGCCACAAAAGTTGGGTATTCATCCTTTCTGATGGAGGCATAATACTCCATAGTGTATAGGGACC
>NW_019154117.1:21852453-21907355 GCF_002288905.1 Enhydra lutris kenyoni | reverse complement strand
GTCCCCACCAGTGCAGGCACTTGCAAGGCACTAGGCTCTCCGGGGGCCGGAAGTCCCACGAGGTCACCACAGACGCCCCAAACCCTTCAGTAACATCAACCCTTAACACTACTCTAAATTTTCCACTTCATTCCAAGTCTCAGGGCCACCCCTGTCAGATATTATTATCTCTGCAAACAATAGATGAGATCTGAGACGGGCTTCTTGTACAAGGGCAGGCAGCTGGTACCAGGTGAAGTCTTAACAGTGGTCCATATCGCCGCTCTATTTATTACTAGGATCACCTCAGCAAGTTCCATCCAGTGACCTCCGCAAAGGGGGCTCGCGTGGCCCAGGCGCGGCCCCACCCCCAAGCCTCAGCAGGTTCTCTGAGGCCCTTAGGCGTTGAGAGACCTCTAGAGCCAACAGCCAGGACGGGAAAGGCAGACTGTGGGAAGGGTCCTTCTGGGCAGAATGGAAGGTCGTTCCGATATCCAGAAGTTCTCCGTCAAAATCCGACTTTGAGGCAAATGAAAACTCGACTTTCAGAAGTGATGGAGACAGGATCCAGAAGGCTGAGGTGAAATGCTTAACAGTCAGATGGTACAGCACCGCCGCCATGAAGAAGCCAAACACCACAGCCTCCTCAGCCCCGCACCTAGATCGGGCTCACTCTGGACGTGGTCTGCCCCCGTGTATGCGTTGCCCTGAACGTTGTCCCGCTCTTGGCACAGTTTGCCCTGGACACAGTCTCCACCCCAAGGTTGGCTCGACCTCCACTTGGCCCCGCCCCGAGTGCGCCTCGACCTGGACGTGTACCGCCCCTGAGTGTGGCTCACCCTGGGGTAATAGGGCCCCTGGGTGTGGCTTTCCCAAGATGAAGCCCGCCCCTGGATGCAGTCCCCTCCCGGACGTGACCGGCCGCAGGGTGCGGCTTCCCCTGTACGTAGCCACACCCCCAGGTGCGACTCGCCCTGTGCGTGGCTCCGCCCCCAGAGCAGGCTGGTTGGAACCTCCCCTTCGAAATCTCTTGCGTTACTGGCTCTTCTGTCGAAGTTTCTGAACTCTGCTGGCGTGCCAGGCTGTATTGAGTTAAATATGTTCTCAGTTTTCGAGAAATGTAGATGACTAAGACAAATATTCAAACAGTGAAAAAAAGTGTTGTAAGTTGGGAAGCAAGGACAGATCCCCGAGGAAAAACCTTCCAGTATCATAGGAAGGAAAGAAAAAAGAAGGGATAGGTGTTCACCTGTTGATTTTGTTACTCTTTTGAAGTTTTTTAATGATGAAAAGTTCTGGTGACTTTTTATTCCCCTGCCGTGGTCCAGCACATATGCTCAACGAATGAGGAGACTGGAGAAATTGTAAAAAAGTGAAATCGTCTTGAGCACTTAACAGAATTGACTAAAGAACAATCATATGAGGTCGGCCAAGACAGGGAGCTTTGTTTCCTTCACTGGTGTGCCCCTAATGCTTCAAAGAATGCCTAGTGCACACTAAACACTGAAGAAACTAATGGGTTGTTTTCAGGGATTGTTGAAGCTAATGCTACAGAACATTTATGGTGGCATCGACATAATTACTTGCGTTGATTTTATCCTAGATGAATCACCCGTTTATTAGAATACAGGTCTAAAAAAGACACTACTGCCTTTTGCCTGGCATGACAGATGAAAGGCGAATGAAAAGCTGTCAAAAGTAGAGCTCTTAGATGGAGAGGAGCAGGGAGCTGGGGGAAATTGGAGGGGGAGTCAAACCATGAGATACTGTGGACTCTGAGGAACTAACTGAGGGTTTTGGAGGGGAAGGCGGTGGGAGGTTGGGTGAGGCTGGTGGTGGGTATTGTGGAGGGCACGTATTGCATGGAGCACTGGTTGTGGTGCGTAAACACAGAATTTTGTAACACTGAAAAGAAATTTTAAAAATAAATAAAAATTTTAAAAAAAAGTAGAGCTCTTTAGGTTTGGAATTAAGTGACTAACAATGAAGTTTTCCTTGGAGAGGGAGGAAATGAGACAAACCATTCTCAGATGAATAGGGAGATGTATAAAGTGTCTTGTAGTTCCTAAGTTGAAGAATTGGCATACTGAGGGCATAAGCTGAAAGGATGAACTCGGGTGGAATGTCAGACTGTCTGTTCAGATGGCAGAAGTGTTCCTGGTGATAAGTTCTAGGATATGGCCATAACTAAACTGAAATGGAAGTACAGGGCTCAAGGATGAGAAGGGGTGAACAGTGAGAGACCAGATTATTGGATAGTCTACCCACATGGATGTTGGGGACTCTTCTTATCCCTAAGTCTCCTCAGAATCTGCGTTTCCTGCAACTCCAAGCTTTAGTCATGACATAACTCTGGACAAGAAAGCAGAAATGGGGCAGAAAGAAAGAAGTCTGGAGTAGATATCTGTTTTATTTTTGATACCTAGCATTCATTCACCTTCTGGAAACAGTCCCTTTATTGACCTCTAGGGAACTAACCCCATTCTCAGTCTCAGTCTATGGACAGGTGGAGTTGTCTTTCCCTAACACTCCTATTTTAAGAATGCATCTATAACTCTGGCTTGGCCAAAAGATGATTTTATGCTTTTGACAACAGTGATTGGTCAGGGATGGGCAAAACTGAGCCAAAAGTGGAGCCAATAAGGCACAGTGGGATTTTCTGCAGGGACTACTGAGAAACACAACCATTTTTAGCTACACTTAAAATGTGGAAGATACACTTCAGATACAAAATTGTCTGACAGAAAGTCTGTCCAGAATGCCAAGAAATGGATAGAAAGTGAAACTTGAAGGCATCATTTGAGGCCCAACATGAACCCTTGTACCTTAGGCCAGCCTTATTCCCAGACTTTTTCAGGTACCTAAGTCAACAGATTCTCCTTTTTAAGTCAGTGAAGTTGTATTTCCTGTCTTTTACATGCAAATACTTCCTCATAGTATAAGGGGGATCTCCATCCCTGGCTCCCTCTTTCATGCTAGCCCATTAAATATATATTACCTTCTCTGTTCTTCAGGTTGCCCTTCTATGAGAGGGGATTATGAAATCTGCATTGAGATTACAGCCCAAGATGGCAGAGGAGTAAGAGACCTTACTTTTGTCTGGTTGCAGGAATTCAGCTAGATAGCTATCAAGTCATTCTGAACGCCTGCGAAATCAAGGGGAGACCATAGAAAAGAATACCTGCAACTCTACAAACAGAAAAGTGACAATGGTCTGCCAGGTAGGAGGTGCCAAGGAGGGAATTCAAGGCGATATATAGGAAGATAATCCATGGGGGATAGGGAGCCTCCATCAGCTGGCTACAGGCAAGTGAGTAGCAGAGCACAAAATCAGAACTTTTAGAAGTCAGCTCCAGTGAGGGATATCCCTGTCTGAAAGATGCCTTGGTGCTGAAGCAGGCAGAATCCTAAGTGGGGCAATGTGGTCTCAGGACCCCCGAGATCACAGAAAAATCAGGGGTGCCTGAGTGTGACAGAGTTCCCAGGCATCAGAGCCTTCAAGACATAGGTACGTGGAAAATACCCCAAAATGGGGGTATGTGCTCTAAGATCCCTAGTACTGGCTTTTCCAATAGTTGAGCGACCCATTCTCTCTGTTTTTAAAGCTATGAGAATTAAATTTGAAATGATGAATGTGCTATATTAAATATATTAACAAGAACAGAAATTAAACCTTGCAACTTGTAGGGTTCCCTTCCTCTATAATGTTGGCTAAGTCTCCAGAAGCTGAGGGTTACTTCTACACACCTATGGTCTGGGAGCTAGGGCAAAAGGGAGAGACTGTGGTAGAGCCAGATGAGCCATATTACACCAGCTTCCCTCCCCGCCCCCCAGTTTGAATACTGGTAAGTCAGGTGGTTCTCAGGGTTTATTTTACTTAACCATTCAGGATAAACCCAAACTACTTTACCTCCCTATATCACCTTTCCTTCCTTCTTTGGATGCTCCAGTCTCTTTGATAGTTGCTTACCAGGTGGCACTTCATTTAGCCACTAAACAGTTTTGACCTTAATGACTTGGATATGAATGAGGACAAAAATCCACATGGCACCTTTGGCCACTTTTGCTTCAACAAACTGAATAGGGTGTCCAAGAAGAAATCCTTGCATTAGGAAAACTTCTGAGAAGATTCCAATCATCCCCACTTCTGGTGTTCACACGCTTGTGTAATTACACCTCCCCTTAAGCATGGGCTGGACTTAGTGACTTGCCTCTGAGTGATAGAATAAAGGAGAGGTTATAGGATGTCATTTCCATTACTAGTTTCCAAAAGATTGTAACTTCTATCTTGTTTGCAAACTCTCTCCTTGCTTTGATGAAGTAAGCTGCCATGCTGGAGAAGCCCACTTGATAAGGAACCAGCCAGCCCCAGCCAAGAGCCAGCAAGGTACTGAGGATCTCATTCTAACAGACTTTGAGGAACTGCATCCTGCCAGCAACTGTGTGAATGAGTATGGGAGTTGGTCCTTCACCAGTCAAGCCTCCAGGTGAGAATGTAGCCTTAGCTGATACCTTAAATGCAACCTTGAAGCAGAGAATCTAGGTAAGCTTCTCCCAATTTTTTGACCCACAAAGGCTATGAGATAATAAGTATATATTTTTTTAACCCACTAAATTTTGGAATATCCATTACACAGCAATAGATAATTAATGCACCTCTCAATTACTGTAACCTTGGGGTAAAATGTTGCATGTCTGGGAAGGCAGGCACCATATAGGAGGACAACATCCCTGGCAACATCACTGGAGGTACTGTCTTCATGCTCAAAGACTATCCCGTATATTCATATGTTGAAAAGGTATCACTGGGCCTGAGTAGCCTCCAGGAGGTGAGGCCTAGCTAACATAGTATCCTACCAGACAAATAGTTTGGGAGCACATGAAAGACAGTTTTAATCAAGTTCTAGACTTTAAGGGTTTTTCTCACTATTTGTAAAGGCCTGAAGATTTTCAGAATAAGCACATTATACTTTTTATGAAAAAAAAGTAAATGTTTTAAATACAGGATATCAGAACAGGATCAAATAAAGGACCCCAGGATAAAACTGAGAAGGCCACTGTCAGGCTTTGTACGAGGGACTGGTGTACTTGTAGAATCCAAAAGCGTTAACTACTAAAAGTTGAATGCACTGCTTCCTTTCCCTGATTGCAAGCCCCAGCCCCGGGCCCAGTGCAGCACACAGAGAACACCACTCTCTATTAGAAGAAACATTTATTGAGGAGGATGAATATTCTTTGTTGTGCTGAAGGTTGTTCTCATCACAGGATATATTGGCATGAAAATTGTGACGCTTTCTCAACAAGGACTGAATGATTTCTTTAGGGAAATTTTTCTCCCTGCAAGTGCTGGAGAAGCATTTTCTGTTTGAGTAGAAGAGTCAAATCAATAAACACAGTACTTTCATCAGGGTCACCCCTGGTGGCCCAAAGGACCTGGCATACTTGGTGCACACAGGTGGGGCTTGGATGAGGCACAGACTCTCCAGAAGGCAGAGAAGAAGGGCATTGACTCTGGATTAATAGCTGATTCTCGAAGGCCTCAGCTTTCTGGGGCTGTCTGACCCTGTCTCTCTTCTGTCTGATACATGTAGGATGTTTCTTGTCAACACAGACAGCTTCTTGGCTGCAGGACTTGATACTTGCCCCCTTTCTCTTGTTGTGGGTCAGAAAGAGCCTGATATTTGAAGGGAGGTCTCTTGTCAGGCCCTACCTGGGCCTGTAGTTCCTCCTGCTGCTGGCTTAACTCTGAGGCCTCACATCCATGCATACGTGCCTCCTTCTCTTCTAGGACCTTCCCAATGGTAGTGAGCTTCTGAGCTTCAGGAAGCCAGTCACTCCCAAAAGTAGCCACACTTTCAACTGGGTCTTGGTGCTGCACTAAGGTGGCCATGAACTTGGCTTTTTGCTGGGGACTTTCTTGATGCCCTGTGATTGTTTTCTTGGAATTGATCCACTGAGAAAATTGCCTCATCTTTTTTCTGAAGTAACTTTCAAGAGGAAACTGTTCATTCTGTGACAGAGTTCAGGAAGCACGCTGTAATAATCTTTCCTCAACATGGAGGCTCTCCTCTCTGCCTGCAGATGTCCCTACTCCTGAGTCCTCACTTCGGCATTTTCTTGCTTTGGGATCCTGAGGTCTCACTTTCTTTGCACTTCTTCTTTGTGAGAAATTTGTAGGCTGGCCTTTACAGAAGGGGAGTTTTGAGTCCCAGGATTCCTGCTGCTCCTCCGTGCTAATTCCGCTATCCTTCAGTAAGACATGCAACACCTGGGATGCTTCCATGTCCCCGCTGCACACACTCTGAGACTGAGTCAGTGAAGCCTTGGAAGTCAAGCTATCTGAAGGAAGGCGGATGTCAGTGGGACATCCTGGAGCCTGGTTATGCTCCTCACTCTCCAGTTTAAACTGTAATTCACTCAGGATCTGTCTTTTCAGGTCTGATAGTTTAGAATCTTGGGGAACCAGTATTTTTGGTGAGGGGTGTTCCATGGTCAGGGCAGTTTCTATTTTACTCATGTTGACATTTATCATTTTGGAGCTTCCCAACTCACTGGTTGTCAAGGTGTCCCAAGATTGGGATTGAAGGGTACACAGCTTCTTGGTGTTGAATATATCCCTGGACAGGTTGGACATAGCAAAATGTAAGTTCTTCCCCACCATCACTTTGCCTTGTTGCATTTCTACTCTGTTACTGGAACTCAGATTCTCATGCGTTGGCTCATGTCCAGCCCTAGCTTGCTTTGTGGGCACCTCTGGGCCACATGTGTTGTCTTGTCCAGTCTCACTGGTTCTCACTTGAGCTCTGATGCTGTGTGTAAGGGACTAAAAATTCTGGCTTCCCCACTCAGCTATCTGGATACACTCTGCAGTCTTATGGTCAGTGTCAGAGTGTGATGCCTTCAGGCCCCCATGTCCTTCATTGCCCACAGATGACATAGCGGGGAGAGGATGATCCACAGTGGGGACTGACTTTGTTGTTCTCACCCTGTTTCCCAAAAAAGGTTTAGAGCTTCCCTCAAGGGGTTTAAAATACTCAGCTTTGGAATCCACCCCAGAAATATGCATGGTTGAGGAGGAAAAGTCAAATTGGGGGAAAGGCCATGTTTTGGCTTCTCTCAACATATAGAATTTTATGGATTCAAGAACCCTGAGGGGTAGACCCCACCTCTCACTCATGCAAAATCTAATAATATGGGCCTCTAACACCTGTCGTGTACTGGGATCAAGAAAAGAATGCTCTAGAGTGATGCTCTGGCCGTAAACCCTACCCACCATTGTCTTTTTAGAATCTGTGTTTTCCAGAGCAGTCTGGGAACTCCCAGAGAAAGGTAATGTATTATCATCAGCCAGTCAGGAATAACACACACCTATAGGACTCCTACCCGCAGTGATCTGCCAAAACTTCTTGCTCATATGTAAACTAAGAATACTTTTCATTTCATTCTGGTCTGTGTCCTTCCTTGAGACAGTTAATAATTCATTCCCCGAGTGATTCCTTGAATGACACACACAGTTCCTTGTTGTCTCCAAGGCAGCCCTCAGACCCTTCACTAGGTGGCATTCTGAGATCCTCTGTGGGCTGTCTTCTGGACTCTTCTCCAGGATACACCCAAGATTCCTACTCATATCCTTCCTTAGCTGAAATTTTGTTTGGACCCTCTCATGGAATCTTCTGGGGAAACTCAATTCAGTCTTTGCTATATCCCTGTTACTATGGCCCTGAAATTCAGAGAATTGTGAGTGAACATGTCTGCCTTTTTGCTGAGAGAGTTCTGATAATGTATGCTGAGGCTCCATCACTGCTAGGGAGTCTAGATTTCTACAGTCATGGAGGCACCAGCGTGGGATTACCATCCTTGGGCTGTGTAACTCCAGTGTCTCCTGGAGTTCACAGATGATATGAAAATGGCCAGGAAGGATGGAGACTGGTACATAGGCATGGGATGACCAGCTAACTAATGGAAGGTTGGAACTTGAGGACAAATGGTTTCTTTAGGTTTCTGGAACATGGGGACTAAAGCCCACAAACTTTTCTGTTGCTTCTGCAACACGTGCCATCCCAGGTGTTGATTTTCAGTCAAGATAGAGTCTGATTCATTCTTGGATCTATGGAAAGACACTCCACAGTCTCTAATCTGGGATGAAGAAGGTGGTATGATTGGGAGGCAGGATTAAAAATGGGCGTGGGGGTGGGAGTCAAGATGGCGGAGAAGTAGGAGGGCGAGACTACATCAGGTAGCAGGAGATCAGCTAGATAGCTTATCTAAAGATTGCAAACACCTACAAATCCAACAGGAGATTGAAGAGAAGAAGAACAGCAATTCTAGAAACAGAAAATCAACCACTTTTGAAAGGTAGGACTGGCGGGGAAGTGAATCCAAAGCAACGGGAAGATAGACCTTGGGGGGAGGGGTTGGCTCCCAGCAAGCAGCGGAGCAATGGAGCACAAAATCAGGACTTAAAAGTCTGTTCTGCTGAGGGACATTGCTCCAGAGGCTAAACCGGGGTGAAGCCACGCGGGGTCAGCAGGGTCACAGAAGGACCAGGCGTGTCTGAGTATCGCAGAGCTTGCAGGTATTAGAATCTGGCTACAGAGACAGAGCCGAGGAATGAGCTCTCAGCTCGGGGTTACCTTGAACCAGTCTCAGGCTGGGTGAGCTCGGAGCGCAGCCAGAGGCCAGGGAGACGGTGATTAGGCGCTATTCTCTGAGGGCACACTGAGGAGTGGGGCTCCAAGCTCTCGGCTCCTCTGGGCTGGAGATTGGAGTCCACCATCTCCATTCCTGTCCTCCGGAACTCTATGGAAAGTGCCCAGGGAACAAAAGCTCGCGAAAGCAAACCCGACGGGATTACTCAGCCCAGCCCCTGGTAAGGGCGGTGCAATTCCGCCTGGGGCAAAGACATTGAGAATCACTACAACAGGCCCCTCCCCCAGAAGATCAACAAGAAATCCAGCCAGGACCAAGTTCACCTACCAAGGAGTGCAGGTTCAATACCAAGGAGAGCAGTGGAATCCCAGAGGATGAGAAAGCAAAGCACGGAACTCAAGGCTTTCTCCACATGATTATTTAGTCTTGCAGTTAATTTAATTTTTTTTTCAATTTTTTTTCTTCTTCTGATAAATTTTTTTAACTTTTACCCTTTTCTTTTTTAACGTATTTTAACTAGTTTATCTAATATATATATATCTTTTCTTTTTATATTTTTTCTTTATTTGTTTTCTTTTTTTAATTGTTTCTTTTTTTTCCTGAACCTCTTTTTATCCCCTTTCTCCCCCCCCCCCCCATGATTTGGGGTCTCTTATGATTTGGTTAAAGCATATTTTCCTGGGGTCTTTGTCACGCTTTTAGTATTTTACTTGCTCCTTCATATACTCTTACCTGGACAAAATGACAAGGCAGAAAAATACACCACAAAAAAAAAGAACAAGAGGCAGTACCGAAGGCTAGGGACCTAATCAATACAGACATTGGTAATATGTCAGATCTAGAGTTCAGAATGACGATTCTCAAGGTTCTAGCCGGGCTCGAAAAAGGCATGGAAGATATTAGAGAAACCCTCTCGGGAGACATAAAAGCCCTTTCTGGAGAAATAAAAGAACTAAAATCTAACCAAGTTGAAATCAAAAAAGCTATTAATGAGGTGCAATCAAAAATGGAGGCTCTCACTGCTAGGATAAATGAGGCAGAAGAAAGAATTAGTGATATAGAAGACCAAATGACAGAGAATAAGAAGCTGAGCAAAAGAGAGACAAACAGCTACTGGACCACGAGGGGAGACTTCGAGAGATAAGTGACACCATAAGATGAAACAACATTAGAATAATTGGGATTACAGAAGAAGAAGAGAGAGGGGAGCAGAAGGTAATTTGGAGAGAATTATTGGAGAGAATTTCCCTAAAATGGCAAAGGGAACAAGCATCAAAATCCAGGAGGTACAGAGAAACCCCCTCAAAATCAACAAGAATAGGCCCAGACCCCGTCACCAAATAGTAAAGTTTACAAGTCTTAGTGACAAACAGAAGATCCTGGAGGCAGCCCGGGAAAAGAAATCTGTAACATACAATGGTAAAAATATTAGATTGGCAGCAGACTTATCCACAGAGACCTGGCAGGCCAGAAAGAGCTGGCATGATATATGCAGAGCACTAAACGAGAAAAACATGCAGCCAAGAATACTATATCCAGCTAGGCTATCGTTGAAAATAGAAGGAGAGAATAAAAGCATCCAGGACAAACAAAAACTGAAAGAATTTGCAAACACCAAAACAGTTCTACGAAATATTGAAAGGGGTCCTCTAAGCAAAGAGAGACCCTAAAAGTAGTAGATCAGAAAGGAACAGAGACAATACACAGTAACAGTCACAGGCAATACAATGGCACTAAATTCATATCTCTCAATAGTTATCCTGAATGTTAATGGGCTAAATGCCCCAATCAAAAGACACAGGGTATCAGAATGGAAAAAAAAATCAAAACCCATCTATATATTGCCTACAAGAAACTCATTTTAGATCCAAAGACACCTCCAGATTTAAAGTGAGGGGGTGGAAAAGAATTTACCATGCTAATGGACATCAGAAGAAAGCAGGGGTGGCAATCCTTATATCAGATCAATTAGATTTTAAGCCAAAGACTATAATAAGAGATGAGGAAGGACACTATATCATACTCAAAGGATCTGTCCAACAAGAAGATCTAACAATTTTAAATATCTATGCCCCTAACATGGGAGCAGCCAACTATATAAACCAATTAATAACAAAATCAAAGAAACACATCAACAATAATACAATAATAGTGGGGGACTTTAACACTCCCCTCACTGAAATGGACAGATCATCCAAGCAAAAGATCAACAAGGAAATCAAGGCCTTGAATGACACACTGGACCAGATGGACATCACAGATATATTCAGAACATTTCATCCCAAAGCAACAGAATACACATTCTTCTCTAGTGCACATGGAACATTCTCCAGAGTAGATCACATCCTGGGTCCTAAATCAGGTCTCAACCGGTATCAAAAGATTAGGATCATTCCCTGCATATTTTCAGACCACAATGCTCTGAAGCTAGAACTCGGTCACAAGAGGAAATTTGGAAAGAAGGAAGGAGACTAAACAGCATCCTTCTAAAGAATGAATGAGTCAACCAAAAAATTAAAGAAGAATTGGAAGAATTCATGGAAACAAATGATAATGAAAATACAATGGTTCAAAATCTGTGGGACACAGAAAAGGCAGTCCTGAGAGGAAAATATATAGCGGTACAAGCCTTTCTCAAGAAACAAGAAAGGTCTCAGGTACACAACCTAACCCTACACCTAACGGAGCTTGAGAAAGAACAAGAAAGAAACCCTAAACCCAGCAGGAGAAGAGAAATCATAAAGATCAGAGCAGAAATCAATGAAATAGAAACAAAAAAAACAATAGAACAAATCAATGAAACTAGGAGCTGGTTCTTTGAAAGAATTAATAAGATTGACAAACCCCTGGCCAGACTTATCAAAAAGAAAAGAGAAAGGACCCAAATAAATAAAATCATGAATGAAAGAAAAGAGATCACAACTAACACCAAAGAAATACAAACAATTATAAGAACATAATATGAGCAACTCTATGCCAACAAATTTGACAATCTAGAAGAAATGGATGCATTCCTAGAGACATATAAACTACCACAACTGAACCAGGAAGAAATAGAAAGCCTGAACAGACCCATAACCAGTAAGGAGATTGAAGCAGTCATCAAAAATCTCCAAACGAACAAAAGCCCAGGGCAGGATGGCTTCCCAGGGGAAATCTACCAAACATTTAAAGAAGAACTAATTCCTATTCTCCTGAAACTGTTCCAAAAAATAGAAATGGAAGGAAAACTTCCAAACTCATTTTATGAGGCCAACATCACCTTGATCCCAAAACCAGACAAGGATCCCATCAAAAAAGAGAACTACAGACCAATATCCTTGATGAACACAGATATGAAAATTCTCACCAAAATACTAGCCAATAGGATCCAACAGTACATTAAAAGGATTATTCACCACGACCAAGTGGGATTTATTCCAGGGCTGCAAGGTTGCTTCAACATCCGCAAATCAATCAATGTGATACAACACATTAATAAAAGAAAGAACAAGAACCATATGATACTCTCCATAGATGCTGAAAAAGCATTTGACAAAGTACAGCATCCCTTCCTGATCAAAACTCTTCAGAGTGTAGGGATAGAGGGCACATACCTCAATATTATCAAAGCCATCTATGAAAAACCCACCGCAAATATCACTCTCAATGGAGAAAAACTGAAAGCTTTTCCACTAAAGTCAGGAACAGAGAAGGGATGTCCATTATCACCACTGCTATTCAACATAGTACTAGAAGTCCTAGCCTCAGCAATCAGACAACAAAAGGAAATTAAAGGCATCCAAATCAGCAAAGAAGAAGTCAAATTATCACTCTTCGCAGATGATATGATACTATATGTGGAAAACCCAAAAGACTCCACTCCAAAACTGCTAGAACTTGCACAGGAATTCAGTAAAGTGTCAGGATATAAAATCAATGCACAGAAATCAGTTGCATTTCTCTACACCAACAACAAGACAGAAGAAAGAGAAATTAAGGAGTCCATCCCATTTACAATTGCACCCAAAACCATAAAATACCTAGGAATAAACCTAACCAAAGAGGCTAAGAATCTATACACAGAAAACTATAAAGTACTCATGAAAGAAATTGAGGAAGACACAAAGAAATGGAAAAATGTTCCATGCTCCTGGATTGGAAGAACAAATATTGTGAAAATGTCTATGCTACCTAAAGCAATCTACACATTTAATGCAATTCCTATCAAAATCCCATCCATTTTTTTCAAAGAAATGGAACAAATAATCCTAAAATTTATATGGAACCAGAAAAGACCTCAAATAGCCAAAGGACTATTGAAAAAGAAAGCCAAAGTTGGTGGCATCACAATTCCGGACTTCAAGCTCTATTACAAAGCTGTCATCATCAAGACAGCATGGTACTGGCACAAAAACAGACACATAGATCAATGGAACAGAATAGAGAGCCCAGAAATAGACCCTCAACTCTATGGGCAACTAATCTTCGACAAAGCAGGAAAAAATGTCCAATGGAAAAAAGACAGCCTCTTCAATAAATGGTGTTGGGAAAATTGAACAGCCACATGCAGAAAAATGTAATTGGACCATTTCCTTACACCACACACGAAAATAGACTCAAAGCGGATGAAGGACCTCAATGTGAGAAAGGAATCCATCAAAATCCTTGAGGAGAACACAGGCAGCAACCTCTTCGACCTCAGCCGCAGCAACATCTTCCTAGGAACATCGCCAAAGGCAAGGGAAGCAAGGGCAAAAATGAACTATTGGGATTTTATCAAGATCAAAAGCTTTTGCACAACAAAGGAAACAGTTAACAAAACCAAAAGACAACTGACAGAATGGGAGAAGATATTTGCAAATGACATATCAGATAAAGGGCTAGTGTCCAAAATCTATAAAGAACTTAGCAAACTCAACACCCAAAGAACAAATAATCCAATCAAGAAATGGGCAGAGGACATGAACAGACATTTCTGCAAAGAAGACATCCAGATGGCCAACAGACACATGAAAATGTGCTCCATATCACTCGGCATCAGGGAAATACAAATCAAAACCACAATGAGGTATCACCTCACACCAGTCAGAATGGCTAAAATTAACAAGTCAGGAAATGACAGATGCTGGCAAGGATGCGGAGAAAGGGGAACCCTCCTACACTGTTGGTGGGAATGAAAGCTGGTGTTTTCCATGCTGGAAAACAGCATGGAGGTTCCTCAAAATGTTGAAAATAGAACTACCCTATGACCCAGCAATTGCACTGCTGGGTATTTACCCTAAAGATACAAACGTAGTGATCTGAAGGGGCACGTGCACCCAAACTATGGAAAGAACCTAGATGTCCATCCACAGATGAATGGATAAAGAAGAGGTGGTATATATACACAATGGAATACTATGCAGCCATCAAAAGAAATGAAATCTTGCCATTTGCGACGACGTGGATTGAACTAGAGGGTATCATGCTTAGCGAAATAAGTCAATCGGAGAAAGACAACTATCATATGATCTCCCTGATATGAGGAAGTGGATATGCAACATGGGTGTTTAAGGGGGTAGGAGAAGAATAAATGAAACAAGATGGGATTGGGAGGGAGACAAACCATAAGTGACTCTTAATCTCACAAAACAAACTGAGGGTTGCTGGGGGGAGGGGGTTGGGAGAGGGGGGTGGGGTTTTGGACATTGGGGAGGGTATGTGCTATGGTGAGTGCTGTGAAGTGTGTAAACCTGGCCATTCACAGACCTGTAGCCCTGGGGATAAAAATACATTATATGTTTATAAAAAAATTTAATTAAAAAAAAAAGAAAATAGGCGTGGGTGTTCACATTAGTGAAAGGTAGGGGCTGGGATGGAGACTGGGTTTGAGGCAAGGATTGGGGACATACAATGGGGAGAGGAAATGGTTGGGAATGAGGAAGTGGTGGAGGTGCTTGCATTTTGGTGGCAGAGGTATTATCAATTCCATTGAATGAGACAAAGTGAGACTCTAGTGGAGAAGTACTACTAGAAAACAAGAGAGTGGCTACTAAGGACTCACTGTGCAAAGAAGGAAGACCCCAGAAGAGCTGGCTATATTTCTGATGCAAGTTTTCTGCCAAAGTCTTGACATAGAGGAGCTCTTGATAAATAGAGAGCTGCTCTGGTTTGCCTTCAGTGTTCCAGCCAATTTTGGAGGCTGTGGTGACCTGTACATCAAGCGGATGCAACAAATTCCCTAAAGATGTCCATTGGTATTCTGACCACATTTGTTCGGAATATGGCACCTCCTCTTTTACTTTCTTCTCTAAAATCTGGAAAACCATTCTCTTCTCCATTTGTCTCTCCTAGAGGGCCTGGATATTAAAGGCAGGGAAAGAAATTCCACTGGCCTCCTTGTGTTTAGTAGCAGAGTCTCTCCTGAGACAGGTTTCTGGTTGATGGAGGTAGACTTGCTCTTGCTGAAAATCGGAGTGTGATAATGTGGGGAGGAACATGTTCTTGGCATGGGCCTGCCAATAGGTGAATTCTGAACTCGATGGGTTTGAACAGTCACTACCTTTAATTGTTGGGACATAAGTAGACAACCCACCAGGGCTATCTAGAGATGACTTCTCAGGAACAGGTTGCAATGAGAGGAAATTGATTTAGATTGAGTCACAGTTAAAAGGCAGTCTGGCAGTGGTGAAACAGACAGACTTGGTGGTACATGATGACAAGCAAAGGAATCAGTGTGATTCCTTGTCTGAGACAGATGTGGTAAGAGGTTGTTATCTTGTGAAATGGTGGGGTCAAGAGTGGAGATGGTATTCAGAGGTAAAGTGGCCTCTGGTTGTCTGAGCATCATATGGTAGGAAAGGAGGAAAGGCACAGGGTAGAGGTATGGAATGGTTCTCTTTGAATTAAGAATCCTAGGCGTTTTGCTCTAGTGGGGGGGAGTACCTAGCGGTGAGGGTAAGAAAAAGTCAGCTAAAGGGGTCATTGGGTTAGGTGAGAAGGAGGGGATTGGGGGATGCCTCAGGCAAAGAGCCTGGTATTAGGTCTCCTGGAGCAACTGCAGAGAAGTCAGGAGATGAAGTGAATGATGAGTCAGTCACAGAAGCTGTAGAAACCAAGGGGATCACAGAGGGAGTAGCATCTTCCAGGGCCTCTGGAACAACAGCCAATTCACCTCAGCAGTTGTGTTGTTACACACCTCACAGAAGGGGTCTGGACATAATAGTTGATGAAAATGGATGATATCATGATGCCGGCCTAGAGGGCTGTGGGAGACAGGAGTTACAAAGCTGCAGCCAGGACCTAAGGAAACATATGTGACCCTGGCAGGCCTGGCAAAGGTAGCCCGCACTTACCAATATCCCCAAGACTTTCAAATTCTAACTCTGAGAATTTTCCATCCCATGTCAATCCCAGGCTTCCCTGAGGCCCTAGAAATACATAGACTCTGCTTAAAAGAGGGGTACAGGAAAGAAGGTAATGTTTACTCACCTTTACACAAGAGAAAGCACCTTTCTTGCCTCCTCTACTTCTCCCTGGCAAGTTCTCCACCCTGGGAAACCAGGAGAATGGTGAAGATAGAAGCGAGAGATCTTATAAGAGACTGAATATAGTGTCCGTTAAAGATATCCTTGGTAGATTGGACTTGGAAAGCTCCAAGAATTAGGATACAAGGTCACATGATCAATGATAATAAGACTTGCATTATTTGATCATTCACAATGGGCTTTTGTATGTATTATCTATCCCATGTATTACTGAAAACCACCCTATGTGAAACATAGGTCAACGGTTACCTCAAAGAGGAAGTTGAGTATCCATGATGCCACAGGTCTTTCACAAAGTCTCAGAACTTCAGAAGTTCTGACTCTTAACGTCTCACATGGCCACGTATTGGATAGCACCCATTGCCCAGATCCATCACTGCTTCATATTCAGTCATGGTCAAAGCAGGGAATCTGAGAAGGGTTTTGCCCTCTGACAGTGTTTTCATGAGCCTCTCCTCTGACGCCTCTGTTTTCTGAGAGGGAATGTGTCTAGCAGCTGGCATCCTCAGAGATCATGGACTGGGCCCTCCTGGAAAGGACAGGAAGGGTCAGCCTTGGAGAGCTCAGGTGGAATAGGCAGAACCTTACCTTTCAGAGTCCCACCTTTCCTCCTCTTGGCTCTGCCCTGATGCTAGAATGAAAAGAAAAGAATGAGGGGTGGGGTCTCATGTCTCACTTTTCTCTCAGAAATGGAGACATTCTTTATCCAAGAATACCAGGACTTTATTTTAATTTATAGAATTTTGTGTTCCTTGCTTTTCTCAATTTTTAAGGTGATAAAATATTTTCCATATTTACTTTGAAAAACAAAGGAGGATTTTATTTGGGAGGTCCACACTTGATATTCTCACTCAGAAGTTCTTTGTTCAATGAGGACATACAAACTGAAGCCTGAGAGTCACATCTGTGCTCCCTTAGGTAGACCCTGCATCCTAGGATATAGCTCAGACCCCAGTCTCTTCTCAGAGGCTCAGCACTGTTCTCCTGATCAGCCCAACATGAAGGCAGGCTTAATTGAGTGATGCTTGACATGGGAATGTGACTCATGATCAAGACCTGGGAATTTTTTTTTTTCTTACACAGACCTCATACTCTCCAAATAACCCAATCCAGAACTACAGAATCATTATGTTTGGGCTTTTACCCAAGACCCACCACCATACCAAAATAGACTATGAGTTTCAAGTAGAAACTTTAGTGCTTCCTTAATTCTTCACCCTATCAGATCTCTTTTCCTAGAGGAGTTAATGTCTATTCTTTCCTTAGACTTCCCATTTTAGGTGTTTCTCTGACCCTACCAAACTCATTTAGAAATGTGGGAAGAGGAACAGGATAATAGTCATTCTCTGAAGGGCAACTTCTGGTTCCAGATCTAACATTTAAAAAGCCTGGGAGTCATCACTTCAGTCTGTGAAAGAAGCAAAATGCTGAACAGACTAAAAACCAATGACATTTCTTGGAACCATAGTGGCAAACCTCTACCTCAAATCTTCTGAGCGTGTCAGTGCAGAAAATCATACCTAAGATTCGCTTACCTGAAACAGAAGGCACTGGAGGCTCAACAGTTCTCCACTGGTAGGAACACTTAAACAGACACTTTGACAAATTGCTGGAGGATGCATATGGGCTAGCATGAGAGTGAGAGACTCCTGGGATCCAAATCTAATGGAGGACCCCCATTTATTTATGGGTTGTATTACCAGGAATCCAACCTAGTTCTCACAGTAGAGCTACCAAAAAAAAAAAAAAAAAAAGGTGCTCAAGTTTCTGTCAGGGGAATGTAGCATTGGAGAGAAAAGAGAAAGGAAACCCATTTTGAAAACATTGTGAAATATTCCCAGAGTGTTTTCCATAACACAAACCTACTCAATGGGAAAAGCCTACCAGAGCATTATGCCCCATGGGAGAAGGTAAATTACCCAACTACAGCAGCCCCCTGTAGGCTTCCTTTCTCATCGATAGAGTGGAACAAAACAAAACAAAAACCTTTAAACACTAGTGAACATCATAATCCAGGGACATAAGCCCATTAAAAGATGAATGATTAATCATATCCCCTCCCCTGACACCTTGCTACAGTATTGATGGCTCTGGAGTAGGAACAGGATCATTGCTAAACAGAGCTGCAAGGTATAGTTTCTATTTAGGGAAAGTTAGGGAAACCTAAAGACACTAGGGGAGACAAAAACAAGGACACTAGAGGAAACTGCAGCCTCTGATTTGCATAGCTACTGTAAATATTGAACCCACCCCAACACCTGACCAGATTAACATAAGATTTCACATTAAAGATCTGTTTATTTCAGTTCCGATTACCTAATACATCATGTTTGGCTTTCAAAGAAACCTTACAAGGCATGCTAAAGGCAAGAAAAAGCGAACTGGTAAGACAAACCAAGCATCAGGTGCATATTCAGATATGACAAATTTCAGAATTCTTGTATGTGGAATCTAAAATAACCACAATTATTATGTTAAGGGCTCTAATGGAAAAGGTAGACAACATACAAAAACAGAAAAAGTAGACAACATACAAAAACATACAAAAACAGCCAAGAGAGTGAAATTCCCTGAAAGAATCAAAAGAATTTAGAAAGAACTTTAGAACTTTGGAAAACAAAAGCAGTATGACAAATGAACAGTGCCTTTTATTGATTTATCTGTAAGTCCCATACAGTAAGGAAAGAATATATGAGTTTGCATATATGACAGTAGAAACTTTCCAAACTGAAATACAAAGAGAAAGAGAATTTTATTAGTGTTAATCTAGAATATCCAATCTAGATAAATCTAGAATATCCAAGAACTGTGTTTCAAATTGTATAATAGATATATAATTGGAATACCAGAAGAAGACAGAACAGAAAAAATGTTTGAAGTTATAATGGCCAAGGATTTCCCAAGATTAATAACAAGTTAGTGATATATTTTGGAAGTTGAGTGTACACCAAGCAGAGAAATACTAAAAAAGTCTATACCTGGACAAATCATATTCAAACTGTAGGAAAACTAAAGATAAATTTTTGAAAGAATCCAAGGGGAAATAAAAACCGTACCTCTAGAGGAAAAAAACATACAAATTATGACATATTATCATAAACCATGAAATGAAGAAATTGGAGTGAAATGCTTAGTGTTGAAAGAAAAAACCATCAATCCAAAATTTATATCTAGTGATATTATCCTGCAAAAGTAAAAAATAAAAATAAAAACAGACAAGAATAGGGAATTCATCAGCAACAGACCTGCCCTGCATAAATGTTAAAAGAAGTTCTTAGAGGAGAAGGAAAATAACTCAGATCTACATAAAGGAAATGAAGGGAAGGAATAAATGATGATCAAATAAAACTTTCATTTATCTTATTCTCAATTGACCTAATAATAATAATAATGTGTTGGGTGATTTTAGTATATGGATAAGTAAAATGAATGGCATCAATGCTACAAGGGACAGGAGGATTTGGACACTCCTGCATTATGAAGTGGTATAACATTATATGTAAGTGGACTTAGAGTAGTTGTAAATATATATTACAAACACTAGGACAACCACTAAAAGATTTTTAAACAGAATAATTGAAAGACTAACAAAAGTAAGAAAATACAATTATATATAATACTTGTTTAAAACAAGAAAAAGCAGAGAAAAAGGGGAAGGATAGGTATAATGAATAGCAAACAGTACAGATAAGATAGAGATATTAATCCTACTATACCTAAAATACACCTGGGACACCTGGGTGGCTCAGTAGGTTAAGTGGCTGCTTTCAGCTCAGGTCATGATCCCAGGGTCCTAGAACTGAACCCCGCATGGGGCTCCCTGGTCAGTGGAGAGCTTGCTTTTCCCTCTCTGCTGCTCTGCCTACTTGTGCTGTCTCTCTCTCTCTGTCAAATAAATAAAATCTTTAAAAAATAATAAAATCACTAAATGGAAGAGGTCTAAATTCACTCATTAAAAGAGGAGACTGTCAGAGCACATTAAAAAAAAAACAAGAACTAATTTTATGTTGCCTATAAAATATTCACTTTAAATATAAAGATACAGATAGATTAAAAACAAAGAAACAGAAAAAAATGAACCATGCTAACACTAACAAAAAGAAAATAAGGGTAACTCTATTATTTTGGACAAAGCAAACTTCGCAACAGGAAAATTATCAGGGGTAAAGAAAAGCATTATATAACAACAAAGAGGTCAGTTATCCAAGAAGACAGAACACTCCCTAACAGGTACACATGTAACAACATAGTGTCAAAATATGTGAGGCAAAAACTAGTATAATTGCAAGGAAAAAAAAATGGATGAATCCACTGTTATTGTTGGAGATCTCAGCAGCACTCTCTCAGAATTGGGCAGATTCAGCAAGCAGAAAACCAATAAAGATATAGTTGACCCAAACAACATCATCAATCAACTTGCTGTAATTGACATTTATAGAATACCTCATCCAACTACAGAATACACATACTTCTCAAGCTCACATGGATCGTTCACTAAGATGGACCATATTTAGGACCACAAAACACACCTTAACAAATATAAAATAGAAATCACACACATGGCAATTCACAGACCTGTACCTCTGGAGCTAATAACACATTATGTTTATATAAAAAATTTTTTAAAAATTAAAAAAAATCACACACAGTATGTTTTCAGACCATAGTAGACTTAAACTAGAAATCAACTACAGAAAGATAGCTGGAAATCCCAACATGTTTAGATTAGGTTAAATGACACACTACTAATACACAGGCCAAGAAAGGAGACTCAAAAGAAAAAAAATATTTTAAACCAAATGAAAATTAAAATACTACTGAAGGGGCACTTAGGTGGCTCAATCGATTAAGCATCTGGCTCTTGGTCTCAGCTCAGGTCTTGATCTCAGCGAAATGAGTTCAAGCCCTGTCTTGGGCTCTACACTGAGCATAGAGACTCATAAAATAAAATAAAATAGAAAAAAAAACTACTTAAAATTTGTAAGATTCAGCAAAAGCATCATTTGGAAGTTTTTTTCAATTCATCTATTTGAAAAGAAAGATTTAGTATCTCTGAGGGGCTTTACTTACCTGATTGACATCTCTGTTTCCAAAGTACTGGTAAACACTGTTTCTTCTTTTGGTAGCACAGCACCAGAAGGAGGAGCCCCACCCGACCCAGGAAGGCAGGGATGGGAAGACTGAGCAAGTGTAATTGGAGTTCAGCCATGGTGCAGTTAGGCTTCTCAGACAAAGATGATTCACATCATTGCAAATGCACTCCTGCCTCAGGCAGCTGGGCATGGAGAATCCATGTGCTAGACTAGAGTTCCAGGCCCACATCACAGGGCTTTAGTTCAGACACCAAAGGTTCCTGAGTGCTGGGGAGGGGACAGCACAGGAGAGAGAAGCTCACATGTAACCCTTCCCCCACTATCCAGCCCAGCAGATGTGTACATCCTTCCTGGCCTGTTAGATGCCTCCAGCCTACCTTCCTGCTCCACCTAGTCACATATCATATATTTACCTTAGTGAAATGTTCTCGGTCCCCTGTTACCCTGATATTACCTGAGACCCTTCTCTCTACTTGGTCATCTCACTTTGGACCTCAGTTCATCTCTGAAGGTTCGCTCTACCCTGGGATTTACATCCTCAAGATCTACTCTGTCTTCAGCTGCAGCTCTCCCTCATGCATCTTTCCCTGTATGAAGCCAGAAATAGACTCAGCAGCAGCCCCACCCCCATAGCTCCTCAAAAGCATCCAAAAGTACTGAATACCAAAAAGTATTCAAAATTTCACTAAAAAGCATGAGAAAGCAGAATAGCTTTACCAAGGAACAGAAAGCATGACAAAGAGGGAGACAAGGGAATTAAACACCCATGGAACTGAGGCAAAGAACTTAAAAACTTTTAGTAATTCTTTCATTTCCCCAAATCCATCTTAGGCTATTCACACCCTACAGGTTCTCTTCCACACATATAGTGTCTCTCCCTGCTGCTCCTTTTTCCCTCTCTGTCAAGTCCCCTTTCTCCCCCCAACATTTTTAAAGATTCCTTTATTTTACAGAGCAAGGGTGCTGCATCACAGCAGACCAAACTCACCTTGATTTAGGAAGTGGGATCCTCTAGCATAATGTCTAATGAGCACAACTATAACTATACCTAGCAATACCTTTTGGTTTTTTGAATGTCACCTATGTTTATTGCTTCCATGAAAACTGTTTTTCCCACATAGCTTCTACCTTTTCACCAAAATACCTTATTGTCATCTCTACCAATGTTAAATAATAATGTCATCTTTGTTGATGGTTATATGTATTTATTTCTTCTCCCCATGCTACCTGGTCATTTAATAGTTGGAACCCGTATGGCTTCATTATTTAGATTATAAACTATTGAAATTAAGCCATGCATCATTTCCTTATTTGACTTGCCTACATTCCCTTGCTGATGAATCAGTCTTGGCCGTAGACAACCAATCCTTTCCCTCCCATATGCAGAGAGTTTGCCAGTAATGACAGCCTTCTTTTCCTCTCTTAACCTGCATCCATAGCTTCACCATTGTCCCTCCCAAAGGAAAGTACACTTCTAACCCACCCAACTTCACATACCCTCCCTTGACTGGAGGACGTATGTCTGTTAAGAAAAATCCCTCCACATATCTTTGAATTTCTGGAATTGTTTTTAAATAGGCCCCTAGGATTCACAACTATAAAAATATCCTTTAAAATCTGAGCAAGATAAGCTCCACCAAAAAAAATTTCCAGGTGAGAAGGGGTTATAAATATGGCAACTTGAATTGATTTTTCAAACCTGGCCTTGTTCTAAAAGAGGCTGAGAAACTGATCCCAATGAAAGGAAACTAAAGATACACAGCAACTGGATGTAGTGTGTGATTCTAGACTAAATCCTGTAAGGAGGTTTACACACACAGATACACACACACACACACACACACACACACACACACACACACACACATTACTTGATAAGTTGATAAAAATGGAATTTGAGTGGGAGATTAGTTAAAAGTTTAAGATCGATGTGAAATTTGCCAAAGGAGATTACTGTGCTGTCAGAAAATATTCTTTTTAATAAGAAATACACTATGAAATAAATATTCAGGGAGAAAGTATGTGATGCATGAAATGTATTCTCAAATATTCAAGAGTGTATGCATAATTTTCATATGCATATATGTGTTTTCCTATATGTAGAGAAGGTGAAGGAGAAAAGGAGAGAGAGATTGTAAACAGGTCAAAATCTTAATAGGTACATCTGGATAAAGGGTATATGGCTTTACCATCTATGGCTTTACCACCTATGCAACTTTTCCACAACTTTATTTTTAAATACATTTTAAAAGTGAATTTAACCCAACCTTTGAGATTTCTGGCTTTGATTTCAGAAGCTACTGCCTCCACCATACCCCGACCCCAGATGTGTGCAATGCTAACTTTAAAACAGTTGTCTCAGGTTCTGTCCAATGCAAGAAACCTGGGATCCTCTTTGCACATTTGAAACATGCTAACATTTCAACAGAGTTTTACAAAACTGGCAAAGACCAACCCCCTTGGGGAAAAAAAAAAAGATTTTAGAAGTTACATGTTATACAAAACCAACAAAGAACAATAGTTCAACATGGTTACCAACAGGGAACCCCTAATTCTTTTTTCTCTAGTGCCACCAGGTTGCATGTCTCCTGGGTTTTGCAGTGTGAATTGATTTGCCAGCACTTCGTTTGCTCTGATAGTCTGTTACCACTCCTCCACCAGATTTCCATCTTCCAAAAATGTGTTGACAACTTTTGTCCTTTATGCTCCCCTTCTTGTCATCCTTAAGCATTAGTTTTTAAATCCTTTACTTGTTTTAACACCTTTATTGAAATATAGTTCCCATACCATACAATTTACACATTTAACATGTATAATTCCTTGATTTTCAGCATAGACATCACCACAGTCAATTTTAAAACGTTGTCATGACTTAAGAGAAACAAATCTGCAACCTTTTGCTATCATTCTCCTTCCCCCTCCTTCCTCCAACTCTAAGATGTACTACTTTCTGCTTCTAGATTTCCCTATTCTGGACATTGCATGTGAATGGAATCATATGTGGTCATTAGTGACTGGCTTCTTTCATTTAACATGTATTCAAGGTCATCCCTGTTTTGACATGCATTGGTCTTTTTTATTCCAAAAAATATTAAATCATAGGGATATGTTATATTTTATTTACCCATTTCTCAGTTGACAGAGGTTTGAATTGTTTCGTCTTTGACCTCATAAATAAGATAGCTATGAACATTTGTTTACAAGTTTTTGTGTAGACCTATGTTTTCATTTCTCCTGAATATATACCAAAAGTGGAACTGCTGGGTCCTATGTTCACCCTATGTCTAACATTTTGAGCAACTGCCACACTGTGTTCTAAAATAGCTGTACCATTTTTCATTCCCACCAACATTGTGTGGGTGTTCTAATTTCTTCACATTCCCACCAACATTTCCATTCATTTTGATTTCAGTCATCCTGTGGGTTTGAAGTTTTGGTAAATATTGATTTTGATTTGCATTTTTCTGATGATTAATGACATTGAGCAGTTTTCATCTAATCTTTTACTTTTAATGCCATTTTGGAAAGAGGGGAGTGTTTGATTACTTCATTTAAGGTGAAACACAGTAGTTTATTTGGAAAATAACAGGACATATTTTTCTTCTAAATATTTGAAAACACATAGTTTCAAGTCCTTAACAACATATACAGTGTTCTTCTATACTTTTTGCATATTACAGTTAGTGATTAAGGGACAGTGAAATTCTGCCCTGAATTTGCTCCGTAAGATTACTTCTTGTGTGGGGTTGAGGAAGTCACTCAAATGGCTCCTCAGGGTTGACTATAAGCAGAGCAGAACTGATTGCCAAAGCCTCTAAAGCCCAGTGCCTTTTTGTCAGCAATGCTGCGTACACCTGTTGTGAATAAGTGTGTTCCACAGGTGATGAATATCAAAGAAATGTGAGAGCTTTGACGTGGACACATAGCATATGTCTCAGAGATGGATGGCAAGGTTTAAAAGGGCGTTGCACTTTAATCAATGTATGGCACCCGCCCAATGATAACAGTGCAAGTTGGGTGACAGATATGTGGGAAGTTATATTGTTCTATGTGCTCTTGGACATCTTTAAACATTTCTGTAGTAAAAATCATTAAAAAAAAAAAAAAAAGATGTTGGGTGCCTCATAAGGACAGGGTGTAGGGTCAGAAGGAGACCTGGCAAGGGTAGATCAGTCCAACAAGACTAGAAGTTAACTCTCTCAAAATAAAGACATTTCAGAAAAGTGTATTTCCTTTGAGATTGGGAAGGAATCCTCTTTCCATATAATAGGAAGGAAGAGGAAAAGAAGAATGGGATATTTTTTTGGAAGGATTTGAGTTTGTTTTTTGTTTTGTTTTGTGAGAGGCTCAATCACTGCTTTCTTGCTCCTCTGTGAACTGTGGTCCAGTACATCTGCTGGGCAAGTGAAGATGGCCTAAGTTTGAGGAAAATAAAGGAAATTTGAAATAGATCTGAGACACCACCCTGGGTGTCTCAGTCAGTTAAGAATCTGCCTTCAGTTCAGGTGATGACCCTGGTGTCCAGGGAACCTGCTTTTCCCTCTACCTCTGTCACTCCCTCTGATTGTGCTCCTGCTCTCTGTCAAATAAAATTTAATATAAAATAAATTAGATCTGAGAACACTGAGGAGAGAAGTACTAAGGAAATAGTGACCTAACTCCATTTATTTTGTCCACATTAGTAGATCTTGGATAAGTATTTGTGGAATGAATGAATGATTTCCAGGTAGTGTTGGGGCTGAATTTCATGTGGCATCAGTAGACTCAGTTTTGAGTAGATTCAGTTGACATGGGAGATTTAATCCAACAATAATCAGTTACATACAGAAAGGCATTTCCAAAAAGGCAGAGAGTTTAGATTTTTCCAGACAGGAAGAACTGAACGGAATTAAATGGGGTCCACTTGTACTGGAGCCTGTTTTTGTTTGTTTTTTGTTTTTTGTTTTTTAATTAAAGAATGGCTGATGCATTATTACATTAGTGTCAGGTATACAACTCGATACTGTGCTGTGCTCACCACAACTGCAGCTACCACATGTCACCAGATAACGCTGTTACAGTACCATGGACTCTATTTCCTATGCTGGACTGGTGCTTTTTACATGTTGGTTACCCGACAACCCATCAGTGAGGAAAGGAAGAACAAGGCCTTGCTTGATAGGCAAGAAGTGGAAAGTGGATGATGTGGAGTAGAAAAATTAACAGGGACATATAAGCTGGAAGGACAGGGGCATGAGGCAAAGGGACAGAATGTCAGACTATAGTATTCCCGATTGCAGAAGTATTGCCAGTAATAAGCTCTATGGGTGGTGTGAAGTACTCTGGATTGGCCATAATGGACCCTAAAATGAGATTATGTAGGAACCGGCAGGCTGGGTTATTGGCTGGTCTGTCCGCATAGATGTTAGAGCCACCTGTATCTCCTCCTCACCTCTTAAGTTCCATGCCCAGGGCCCCTTCCCACCTATTGTCCCCCTCAGGGCCTCCACAGCATCAAATCTGCATTCTTTCTGTGACCCCAACATTCAAATAGTATAGGGTAAATGATAACCTCACACGAAGCTACAAGTGTGGTAGTGAGAGAGGTCATGGACACCTGTTTTTTTTGTTTTAGCCCTGAGCAGTCCTGAGACTGTCCAGAAGACTACCTCAGGTGTTCTCTAGCACACTCACCCCATTTTGAGTCCCAGTCTGAGGTGGAGTTGCCTTCCCTCCAGAGCCCTATTGTAAGTGTGGGAATGTGTGCCATCTTGGCCCCCCCCCTCCAAAAAAAAGCATTCCATGGAGTTCCATGATAGACCCCCAAACATGTGTATCCTGGTACACAGTCTAGAACTTACCTCTGGTTCATAAGTTGCACGCCTTCTGCGGAAGAGCTACCATGACTCCACTAAGGTCGTGAATATTGAAGGTGGCATACCGCCATCCTAGCCATAGTAAAGGCCATATCTTACATATTGTCATCGAGTGTGGATGGAAGGCAGGCACCAAGATCACCTTCCCCCAAAGGGAATGCCATGCCTAACAGCCTGCAGGTATTGCTTGCATACTCAGGGAACAGAACCATGACTTTTTGGTATAAGGCATCAGTAGGCTGTGCCAGATTCCAGTCTGCCTCAAAGTGGTGGTGCCTGGATCAGACTGAGGAAGGAGGGGAGCGGGACAGGGTCCTGAGAAGGGGACGATTAGACATAAACTTTTGTTCTACCAGCAAGGTCCCTCTTTCACCTTTTCATTTCTTCAAAGTTGTCTTACCCTGGAAGATGGTAGCTGCCTTTTCAACATTCCTACCACTAACAGCTAAGTGATGCTTTTGTTCTGCAAAAAACATCCTCAGTCCAGCAGCCTGAAGAAACACCCAGGGAAGGGAAGCACTTCCACTGGAAACCTCAATGTCAAGTTTAATGTGACTCACAGGACAGATTCTTTAGCATCATCTAGGGTATTCTCTGATGCTACCCCAACCAGATCAAGATCAACCCAAACAACACCCTGCCCCCCGAAAACACTCCCATTCAGAGGTTACCCACCTGTGGAATCCTCTGATCACTGACTTCTAAATAATGATTAAGCTACTGTAACACAATAACAGTGAAGAAACAACAGTGGCTTAATAATTATTTTATGAAAATTATACCTGTCTTTGATCTTCCTCAGATATAGAAGACTTGCTGTAAAAGGTGTTAAAACATTCAATGAGGGGAGAGGGGTGAGCTACTTTACATTTTCAGTAAGGCTAAGCCATGGGACAGGAGAGAGAGGCCATCTCCTCAAACTTCATCAGAGAGGGAATGGGCTTTTGGGGGCTTTTGGGGTTACACGATACATATTTCTCAAGAACTCCACGAGATTGGTCACCTTTGAGAAGGCAAAGCAAGCAATCAGTAACAGCTAAACTGAGTTCCCCAAAACCCATGCTCCCAAGATAATACACAGAACAGACATCACTTTATTAGAGAAATATTTATTCCTCACAAGGGATTATTTTGGGGTAGGAAATGCCCCTCAAAACCCTCTCACTGGAAATTCTGGAGAAGTTTTCTATCTAAATAGTAGACACACTTCTCTGCACAGAGTGACTTTAGGAGTCATGAGAGTGGCGGAAGGCCACTGGGCAGCTTGATGCCCGCAGGCAGCATTTGGGTGGGGCGCAGGCTCCCTGAGGAGCATGGAGAGGGGATACTTCTGATGCAGTAGCTGCTTCTTGAATGCCAAAACTTTCCGGGACTGTCTATCCTTGTTTCTGAGCTGTTACTTTCAGTAAGACCTTGGCCAGCAAAGACAGCTTCTTGCTGGCACGACCTGGTATTTGTCTCCTTACGGGCGGGAACCCCATAGTTGAAAGGATACCCCAGGACAGGCTGTGCCTGGGCCTGCACTTGTGCTTTCTGCTGAGTTTTCCCCAGCTTGGTTGGGGAGGGAATGGGCTGCTGAGGGTAGGTGCTGCCTATTGCATGCCGATACCCCATTTCTCCTCTTGGAACTTCCCAAGAGCTGTCATGATTTTCTGAGCTTCGGGCATCCCAGTAAAGGCAGCTCTACTTTAAGCAGGCCTCTGCTTTCCACAGATGATAGGTGAATGGGAGTTTTCTTGCCTTTTACATTTTATCCCAGGAGGAAGCCATTGCAAAAAATCCTTCATTTTTTTACTGAAAAGGCTTGCAGAAGGAGGCTGACCCTTCTGTGAAAGGCTTTTAGGAGGAAGCTGACTCTTCTGTGATAGGGTCTGGGAGGGCTGGCTTCCCAGCTTTATCTTCAATATCGCGTCCTGAGTAGGGAACCTCTTTATCAATGCCATATCTCCAGTAGGGAAACTGTTCTCCGTTAGGATGTTCCCAGTCTTGCATCCCCTCCACCAAGCTCTTGTGCCTTGGAGCCCAGAGGTCTAATGGTCTTTGCAGCTGGTGGGGGATTCTTATTCTTGCACTTAAGACATGCTTAGGGACCCAGGGCTCCTGCTGTTGTTCCATAGTAATTCCTCTGTCCTCTGGATGGACATGCAGCACCTGGGAAGCTCTCATTGTCCGCACTGGAGACACCCTCAGCATGAGTCAGTGAGGCCCTCTAAGTCAAATAATCTGAGGCAGGGGGCAGGCCAGTGCATTGGGCTTGGGCCTGGCTATGCTCCCTGTTCTCCATCGTAAGCTTTAACTCATTCAAGGGTTGTTCTTTGAGATTCAATGATTTAGGATCTTGTAGAATTGCTATGTTTAGTGGGATGGTGGTTTTGACTTGATCCTTATTCCACTTTATAATTTGGGAGCTAACTGGCTTGTTGGTTGTCAAGATGCTAGGTTGTTATGGGTGTGTATGAAATTCCTTGGTCCTGAATATCTCCCTGGACTCTGAGGGCACAACAACAGGTTCTGTTGTGCCCTCCTCTCCTACCTCTCTTCTCCTAACACTGAAATTTGCACTCTTACTCTGGCTCATGTCTGAACCCACTTTGCCTTGTAGGCAGCCTTGGGGGCTGTCTGTTGCCTATGGTGTCATGTCTGACAGGTGTAAGAGGCTGGCTGCCATAGTTAGTTTTCAGAACATCCTCTGAAAACTGATGGTTGATATTAGAGGGTGATTGCCTCAGAATTCTCTGTTCTTCCTTCCCCAAAGTTAAGGTGGCAGGGAGAAGACAATCCGGGATGGGGGCTGAATTTGCTGTTCCTGCTTTGTCTCCATGGAGAGATTTCAAGCTTCCATCAAGGGAGTAGAAGCTCCCAGGTTTACAGTTTGCCCCAGAAATCACGTAGGTTGAGGAGGAAAGGCTAGAATGGAATGTGGACTCTTTCAATTAAAAGTGCTCTATGATTTCAAGGACCGTAGGGGGAAGGCCCCAAGTCACCCTCTTATTAAACCTTTTAATATGGTCTTCCAGCTTCTGTTCTGCACTAGGTTCAACAAAGGGAAGCTCCTGGAAGGAATTCAGGGAGTAGTCCTCAACCTCTGATGGTGGCAAACTTCTCTGCTTTACTTCAGTCTGGGATTTCTCAGAAAGAAGTGATGTCTGCTTGATAGTATGCCATGACTTATGCACAGTCCCAGGCAACTGACCCTCATTGATTTCCTCAGACTTTCTGTGTAAAGGTATCTTCAGGGCATTTTCAAGTTGTCTCTGACCCATAGTCTCCACAGACACCATGGGGTTTTTCACTGATGGGCCCCTACGTTATTTCTCAGAATCATACCCCAATTCATTATCTGAAGAGCTAACTGGGTCACTCAACAGATAATCTTTTGGGCCACTCTCAGGGTTGTGTCACTGATCCTTCTCCAGGTCATCTTTGACTTCACCAGGTCACTGTCTTCTAGCTGAAGCATTTCTGGGTCCTCCACAAACACACTTTTAGAGACACTCAATTTGATCTCACTCTTATTAGAGATCCCTGAGCGTCCACGATGGTGCTGAGACACAGGTAGCTGTGGAAGAGTACTCAGACCACTCATCAGTGCAAGAGACTCATAGATCCTGCAGGGCAGGCCCCACCACTGTTGGATGAGCCTCTTTTGAAGGTGACTAGTTTCTGAATCTCGTCACTGAGAGGAAACTGTGCATGACGGATTGAGAAAGCAGCATGGGCATGGGAGTCCCAGGGCTTGGGAGAATGGTTAGGAGCTGAAGGACAATAATCCTCTTGGGAACTTTGGACAATAGTGGGTAAACTCCACACATGTTCCTGCACCTTGTGCAACATGTTCCATTCCAGATGTTCCATTTCTGTTGAATTGAGACTCTCAGAATCATTTTGAGGTCTGTGAAAACACACTCCACAGATCTTGATGTCGGGTAGAGGACCAGATGGCAGGACTGGGAGTGGGGATTGAAGGTGGGCCTGGGGCTGGACATGAGGGATGGGTTGGGGCTGGGGTTGAGGCAGGAATTGAGGCAGGTTCTCAGGCAAGGATGGAGGAAGCAGATGGGGAACTACTGGGGATTCCTGCTCTGTGAAGGCATTCGAGATTTTATCTGAGGCATCAGTAGCAGGGAAGAAGAACTCACTATGCAGAGTTTGGAGACCCCAGAAGAGCTAGATGGGGGTTTGCTGTAAATGGCCCTCCTCCAAGGTTGTAGGATATGGGCGCTGCTGATGCATATGCAGCTCCTTTGGTTGGCCTTTGCTGCTCTAGAAAGGAAGGGAGGATGCCAAATCATGCTTATCAGCAATGTTTGCTTTGGAAAAGAGCCCTTTGTTTCCTTCCACCTGAGGAAGTCACACCTCTTTCGAACTTGTTTCTCTAGAAGTGCCAGGGCATCAGGGCTGAGAAATGAGAGGTTACCAGGCTCTAAAAGGTTGGCTGCAGGGTTTCCCCTGGAAGAAGCCTCTGAAGAATGGAGGGCCAGAAACTCTTGATGGAAATCACGTGGAGCCAGGCTTGAAGGGAAGAAGTCTTTGGCATGAGTTTGCCACCAAGGGAGGTCTACAATTGACAAGCTGGAGGTGTCAATGCCTGTGATTGTTGACACATAAGTAGACAACCCACCAGAGCTCTCGGGGGGTGAGCTCTCTGGAACAGGCTTTCTTGAGATGAAAATCGGTTTAGATTGAGTCACAGATAAATTGCAGTCTGGCGGTGGTGACACATATCGGGTTGGTGGTGCATCATGACGAGCAAAGGTCTCAGTGGGATTCACCCTCTGAGACATCTCCAGTAAGGGGCTGACATCCTGGGAAAGGGTAGGGTCCGGAGAGAAGATGGTATTTAGAGATAGTCTCTGTTTGGACACTACAGTCCACTGAATGGGCATGATGGGGTGGGACAGGAGGAAAGGCAGGGGGCTGGGGTGGGAAATGGTGCCTTAGGAATTTGGAATCCAAGGGAGGAACGGGCTCTTGTGGCAAAGAATCACTGGGTAGTGAGGGTGGAAAAAAATCAGTGACAGGGATTACTGGGTTAGGTGAGAAGTTGGAGCCAGGTGGTGGGGAAGGCTCAGGCAGCGAAGCTGGTATTAGCTCTCCTGGAGGGACTGCTGAGAAGTCAGGGGATAGAGTGAATGATGAAGAAGTCACAGGAGCTGTGGAAGCCAAGGGAGTAGAATCTTCCAGGGCCTGTAGGAACAGCAGCCGATTGATCTTAGCAGTTGTGCTATTACATACCTCACAGGAGGGGTTCTGGACATAACGGTTGACAAAGTGGATGGTATCATGATGCCAGCCGAGGGGGCTGCAGGAGACAGGAGGTACAAAACTGCAGCCAGGACGAGAACAAGGGGAAGAGGCCATGCAGGCCTGACGAGGGAGGCGCCACCTGAAGCCTGATGCCCCTTCACAATGCCCCACCTTTATGACTTCACAGTGTACTCAGTAGCCTTCACCCCAATATCTGCTCCCATGGCAACCCCCTCCCGTGGCTATGACAGACTGCAGTGAATCCTGCAATTGCATAAAATGTGCTCTAAGAGGCAACAGGATCGAGGGGAAAAACTGGTCACCTTCTTAAAATAGAGATCAGCTTCCGGTTCACCTCCACTTCCTGTTGGTAACATCTGTTGTCTGAGGAAATAGGAGTTATATAGTGAAAGTAGAAACACAGGTATTGATACAGGAATCCCCATATGGGACATCCTTGGGATGTTGGGACTCTGAAAGCCCTAATAATCAATAGATGAGGGCAAATGGCCAATGATGTGAAGCTGGTTAGTAATCTTGCTTCATGTATAAAGTACTTGCATGTAAATTATCCATGTGATGATCATACCACCTCCCTGAAGGAGAGAGGTCAGGGAAGACTCCTGAGTATCCATGATACTCCTGAGTATCCATGATACTCCTGAGTATCCAGCTTTGACAAAGTCAGGAGACAGAAGTTCTGACTCTTGAAATCTCACACAGCCACCCATTGGGCAGCACCCATTGTCCAGATCCATCACTGATTCATACTCAGTAATGGTCAGAGCAGGGAATCTGAGAAGGTTTTTGCACTCTGGCTGCATTTCCATGAGCCTCTCCTCTGAGGCCTCTGTTTTCTGAGAGGGAATGTATCTAGAGGCTTGCATCCTCAGAGTTCATGGACTGGGCCCTCATGGAGAGGACAGCAAGGATCAGCCTTGGAGAGCTCAGGTGGAATAGGCAGAACCTTACCTTTCAGAGTCCCACCTTTCCTCCTCCTCTTGGCTCTGCCCTGACTCTAGAAGAAAAATGAAAAGAATGAGGCGTGTTGGGACCCATGTCTTACTCTTTTCTTGGAAATGGAAACATTCTTTATCCAAGAATTCTAGGACTTTAATAGAACATTGTGTTCCTTGCTTTTTTCAGTTTTTAAGGTGATAAAATGTTGTCAATATTTACTTCTTTGAAAAACTCAGGGGACGACTTTGTCTGGGAGGTCCACACTTGGTATTCCCAGTCAGAAGTCCTTTGTTCAATGAGGACATAGAAAATGAAGCCCAACAGTCACATCTGTGCTGCTTCGGGTAGGACCCTGTATCCTAGGTCATAGCTCAGACCCCACTGTCTTCTCAGAGGCTTAGCAGTGTTCTCCTGATCAGCCCAGCATGAAGGAAGGCTTGATCGAGTGATGCTGGACATGGGAATGTGACTCGATATGATCGAGTGCAGGGAAACTTTGTTCTCTTACACAGACCTCATCCTCTCAAAATCACCCAATCCAGGACTACAGATTTCCCTGTGATTGGGATTTTATCCAAGAACCACCACCACACCCAGATAGACTGTAGTTTCAAGTAGAAACCTTAGTCCTTTCTTAATCATTACCCCTGCCAGGCCTCTTTTCCTAGAGGAGTGAATGTCTGTTCTCTTAACTTCCCATTTTAGGTGCTTCTCTGACTCTACCAAACTCCTGTTAAAACCTGGGATTGGGGTGCTGGATGGCTCAGTTGTTTAAGTGTCTGCCTTGGGCTCAGGTCAGGATTCCAGGGTCTTGGGATCTAGCCGCACATTGCACTCCCTGCTTAGCTCTCCCTGTTGCCCCACCCCCCACCTCTGCTCACTTGCTTTCTCTTAAATAAAATCTTAAAAATAGATTAATTTGGTATTAGAAATGTAAACCATAATAATCTATTTTGAGTCTCCCCCCCCCCCCCCCACACAGGATTTCTTACCTTTTGGGTAGTTTTGGTTTTCCAAGTTGGAAATGGAATCCCCACCAGGTAGCACAGAACAGAAGGAGGAATCCCAACCCACACAGGAAGGTGAAGTTGGGATCAGTCTCCAAGCACATTGAGCCAAAGCTCAGACATGGTTTAGTATCGCTATTCAGAAATGAGAGAACATTCCAATGTTTGATCTCCATTGTCTGAAACACAAGACAGCCTATACTGTGCAAACCCTGAATATATATCTTCCCCAGGCTTACATCACAGAGCAGGGTCACAAAGAGTTTCTGAGGGTGAGGGAAGAGACAATTGAACAAGGTGTGCCCACAGCCCCTCCCCCACCCACTAGCTCAGAAGACCCCTCCTCCCCTCCTAGGTCCTTCAGGTCTGCCATCCTATTTTCCTACTCCTTTTCATCATTTATGAAACGTATGAAATTTTCTGTTTGTTCCATTTATAATTCATATATTACCTGGGTCCCCCTTTACTGTTTGAAACCTTGACTTGGGTCTTACCAGGTCTGTGCCTTAAAAGTCTGCAAGACTACCTGGAATTTTTGCTTGTACCCTGACATTTACACTCAGGATCACATAGGTTCTCAGATCCAGCTTTCATATAGAATATGTTTGCCTGGGACACCTGGGTGGCTCAGTCGGATAAGTAACCGCCCTCAGCTTAGGTCATGATCTGAGGGTTCTGGGATCAAGCTCCACATCAGGTTTCTTGCTCCATGGGGAGCCTGCTTCCCCCACTCTGCCTGCAGCTCCCCTGATTGTGTGCTCTCTGTCAAATAAATAAAACCTTTAAAAGAAAATGTGTTTGTCTTACATGAACCTTAAAGTTCTTTCACACTTACTTAGTTTTGTACATGTTGCACAGCACATTTCAGTTTTTGTTTTATTCAGCCTTTAGTATCTTCCGTTAGAGAGGCTGACTCAAACTCAATAATGCATTATTCAATAATCCCAAAACTATAATCAATATAAAATAAATGTAAATAATTAAACCTTCAAATGATCTTGGGGGTAACTCTGCAGCACTCGTATTCCTAAAGTTAGTGAAGTTAAAGTGCATAAAAGGTTTGAAGACAAGCCAACACACACACACACACACACACACACACACACACACACACACCCTTTGACAAAACAATCCAGGTATATTTCATATTGAAGAATAAAGTGTTTTCTCCTTTCATTTCAGTCTTTCATAATATTTTGACCCCAGTTCTTCTTACTCTACCTAAAGTACTGTGTTCTGTATATCAATACCCTAATAGGTGTACAAGTCCCTTCTCAGTGAGTTGCAGCCGTATAACAAATGTCATAGACCGGGTGGTTTAAATGACACACATATATTTTTCATAGTTCTGGAGGATGGGAATTCCAAAATCAAGGCACAGCAGACTCAGTGTCTGTTGAGACCTTCCTCCTGGTTCACAGGCAGGTGCATCTTCTCCCGACAACCTGATGTGGCAAAAAAAAGTGGGTGAGAGGTTTCTGGGGTCTCTTTTCTAAGGATACAAAACTCATTTATGAGGGCCCCACCCTCATGACCTAATCACCTCCCAAAGTCCCCATCTCCTAATACCATCACATTGGGATTAGGGTTTCAACATATGAATTTGGGGATGAGCTCAAACATAGAGCTCATAAACTCCCCAAAGCCTGGGATAGGTTGCAGGCTGCTAAGTAAGCTACTGATCCCCTCCTCTGGTGGCAGGGTGGGACCCAGGAGTGTCACAGCCTTCCTGTAGAATGTAGTCTTGAAGAGCCTCACCTGATTGCCCTTGTGGGCCTTGTATATCCTTTCCTAGGAGCGCCTTGCCAGGAAAAGGGGTTGAGAAGCTCCATCCTATATTATCATCCCCATGTATGTTTGAAAATCAACTACCTATGACAGTTTTTCCAGGTTCCTTTTTTGTCAGGTTTAAATAAACCCAGTATTTCCCTCTACTCTTCCTCCTTCTTTTCTAAACTCTTTTATCTTCATGACAGCTGTCCACTGAATTGCCTCCTAACTTCTCATGTATTTCTTAAACTGGGATGCCCTTTATTTGACACCCATGGCTAGCATTATTAATTTGGTCATCTGTGAAAGGGTAGGACAGCCTTCACCCTGGCCCAGCAGAGTCTCCTTTTGGTTCTGCAGGAACAGGCCACCTGCCTGGAAGATCAGACCTGCCCAGAGGCACCACTTCTTCCTCATCCTGACATGCGGTCTCAGCCACATTTTCATTTTATCAATAATTACTTTTGGAAGCCAAGAGACACAAACACCTGTTAAGTCCTGGTCTCTGTCCTTAAGGACCTCATGGTGCTGTTCTAGGGAAAAGCCCTGTACAGGCTGAGAGTTACACAAGGACACAGGACAGGTATCCTGCCATATTTGTGAATTGCCAGGTGATCTCTGGAACAGAGGAACAAAGTGACAGATACCGTGGGTCACAAATGCTCACACACACCATGCTCCTTAGAAAGGCAACTCTGCATGTCTAATCTCTAGAATTATCTGATACAAATTAATAACTTTGAGAAGATAATCAAAGAATGGCTTTTCTATTTTAAAAGAGCATATGTTGGCTAGATATCCTTATGTACATTTTTGTGCCTTGAATTAAAACTTTTCTCAGAACCTGATAGAAGTTCCTTCAAAGTTTAAAGGAACAAGACCCGAAAGGTATATATATACAATCTCACCAAAAATAACCTCCACTGAGGTTCATTAGGGGAGGTTCACAGCACTCTCCTCCTACACTAACAGCAAGTGTAAATGATTTGCTACTTTTTCAAGAAATTTACTGGGAGCAACCTCACAATCACCCCATGATGTAAGCAGCTCAGGTATTACTGTGTCTCTATTATGAAAGAACAAAACTGAAGCTCGGAGAGGGTAAGTGACTTCTTTAGATCACTCAGCTGTAACTTGTAGAGCACTGACGATGAAATCCCCAATGTTCTCAACACCTCTATTTTAAATAATTGATATCCTAAAAAGCCATCTTAGTCCTAAAATTAAAGCAGCCGTGTGGCTGAGAGTAATAACTTTGTCTATTCAATGCTGGCAAGTTTGTGATAAAAGAAACATTCTTTTTATTGTTCTATCACCCCTTTAGGTACATTTTCCTTTTCACTCTTGTCACCAATGTCTTGATACTTTTTCTCCACTGCCCTCTGAAAACCAGCTTTCAAGAACCATATTATGTATGACTCTCAGTAAGGTGTAAGTAACAAAAGCTTAAAATGTCATCCTTCACAGGAATACATCTCACAGTTTATAGACATCTAACCCTTAAGCCTTATACTAAAGCCTTCACACGAACATCTCAGGCAGCCATCTGGAGATGGCAGAGATGGCTTTTGGTAGAGCGAGATGTTCTCACAACCCAGGACATCTTCCGAGCTGACCTGGGTCACCACATAAGTCTGGTCCTGGATTTTATACTACACTTGGTTGTATCGTCTCCAAGGAGGAGTATTTTCCAAAAGCTCTAGTAAGATAATAGGCTTCTATTTGAAGAAATTCCATAGAGATAAGAGTATATTCTCATATGTCCTCAATTTTCTAAGGACAGTCCTCCATGCTCTCTCATTCCCATCCTCCTCACTGTCCCTGGGATAAGCCACATGAGGACAGCTGTTTTCAGGATAACAAAAGGCCTGAAGAACACATTCTGGGGCAAAATCCTTTTAAACTGTATTGAAAACAGTAGCTAGCTCTAAGATGTCTCTCATTCATTCACACACCAAACTCACTGAACTCTACTATGTAGTATTTCTAGTAGAAATAACAAGGTATTGCCTCAGCCCCTGAGCAGATCATAGTTTAGTGAGACCTGCAAACAACTATAATGAAGTGAAATGATGTGAACTATAAAGGAAGTAGGAATAAGAACACAATGAAAACACAGATAAAGGAGTCTTCTGCCAGGAAGGAGAAGAGAGAAGGGTTAGGGAAAATTTTATAGTTGGTGCCAACTGAGATAAGCCTTGTGAGGTATTCAGGACTTTCTCCTCTCCCTCTTCTCCCTCCTCATCCTCCTCTTCTTCTTTGTGTAGACTTTATGTTTTAGAGCACTTTAGATTCACAGCAAAACTAAGCAGAAAGTCCAGAGTTCCCATATGTCCCTTTAAGGGCCTGCCCCTCCCAGAGGAACTTACTTGTAAACCCCGGATATAGGGGCGGGCCAGGCCAGATGGAGACATCCAATCAGTGGGGTGTGCATATATTTACTGAGGTGAGTTGAAATCCCATTGGCCACCTGTGTGTGGGCCGTGCTCAACCACCTCTATAAAGGTTAGTCTGTGAGGCTGGGCGGGGAGAGTAGTAGGAGGAGTTAGAGCCATTAGGGAGAGCCCTTAGAGCCAGTTAGTTGGGAGAGCCCTTAAGATAGCTGTCAGGATAGCCGAGGTAGTGACAGTTGTTGGGAACCATGCCACCCCTACCACCAGGGAGTGGCCTCACCACCACCGAGCTATGGCCCCGCTGCGAGCGGCCTCGCCACCAGAACCGCAGCCCCGCCAGGAGCGGCCTCTCTGCCCGGAAGCGCGGCCCCGCCGAGAGGGGCCTCACTGCCCCAAGCCGCCGCCTCGCCAGAGCGGTGTCATTCTGGGGAGCAGCCTCGTCGGCATGCAGCCTTGTCGTCGAGCAGCCTTGTCCAGAGCGGCCTCATCTTGGGAACGGCCTCGTCGAAGAGCGGCCTCATCCAGAGTGGTGGCCTCCTCTGGGGAGAAGCCTTGTCAGAGTGGCGTCATGGGGAGCAGAGTCTGTGTCATCGGGGTTATCGTCCTCATTGTCATCACCTCTTCATCATCGGAAGTGGCCTCATCTGGGGAGCGGCCTCGTCCAGGGAGCGGCCTCACTGGGGAGTGGCCTTGCTGGAGCGGCATTATCGTCCTCATCGTCATCATCTCTTCATTGTTGGGAGTGGCGTCCTCGTTGTCGTCCCCTCTTCGTAAGAGATGGCCCCGACCGGTCGGTTTGAATTTCGATGTTTGGCGCGAAATAAAGCTTTGTTTGACTTTCACTTTGTGTCAGTCTCGTTCCTTTGATCATGGACCCTAACATCCCTCTGTCTGCCTACTGTACACACAACCTCCCCCACTCTCAATATCCAGAACCAGCAGGGGGCATTTACTACAACCAATGGACCTACAATGATACAGCATTCTCACTCAAAGTCATAGATTACATTAGAGTTCACTCTTGGCATTGTACCTTCTATGGGCTTGAACAAATGTATAATGACGTGTATCCACCATTGTAGTATCACACAGAGTAGTTTCACTACCCTAAAAATCCTCTATGCTCTGCCTGTTTATCCCATCTTGCCCCCAATCCCTGGCAATCATGGATCTTTTTACTGTCTTCAGAGTTTTTTCCAGAATGTCATCTTGTTGGAATCCTACAGTGTGTAGCCTTTTCAGATTTGCTTCTTTCACTTCATGATATGCACTTAAGGCTCCTCTGTGTCTTTTCATGACTTAATGGCTCATTCCTTTTTGGTGCTGGATAATATCCATTGTCTGGATGTACCACAGTTGACTTATCCATTCACTTAATAAAAGACATCTTGGCTGCTCCCCAGTTTTGGCAACTATGAATAACTCTCCTATACATTTTTTAGGCCACTTTATTGAGACTTAATTCACATACCATATAATTTACCCATTAAAAGCGTGCAATTCAGTGGCTTTTATTGAATTCACAATGTTGTGCATTCATCACAATGATCAACTTTAGAACATTTTCGTTATTCAATTTTTTTTTTTAATTTGACAGAGAAAGTGAGAGAGCATTAGGGGGGAACAGTGGGGAGAAAGAGGAAGAAGCAGACTCCCTGCCGAACAGAGAGCCCAATGTGGGGCTCAATCCCAAGACCCCAAGGTCATGACCTGAGCCAAAGGCAGATGCCTAACCATCTGAGCACCCAGCCACCCCCATTTTTATTATTCTAAAAAGAAACTCTTCCCCACAGGCTTCATTCCCCCTTCAGTCTACTCATACCTCCTGCCCCCACCCTAGGTTACCACTAATCTACTTTATCTACTGACTTGTCAATTCTGGACATTTCACATGAATGGAATCATATGGCCTTTTGTATCTGACTCTTTCACTTAGTATACCGTTTCAAGGTCCATCCATGTTGTACCATGTATCAATACTTCTTTCTTTTTATGGCAAATTATATGGCCTTATATAGATATGCCATGTTGTATATATACATTGATCAGTTGAATATTTGTGTTCTTTCTACTTTTTTGGATCTTATGAATAAATCTGCTATTTCTGTATGTGTTTTGGTGTGGATGTACATTTTCATTTCTTGCTTTTTCATTTTTATAGTAACTTAAAGTCACACTTTGTCTAAGCATGTTGCTTTCTGAGATTTGTTTAGTAAAACCATATTAAGTTCCCTATGAAATGAGATCTCTGGGGTCTAATTGCAACTTATATCAAATGTCTGGGTGCATCAAGTTTCCCTCCTGCCAACACTTGCAAAATTAGCCCTTGAATCAGCAGGAATGATGGTGATACCTAATGTTTCAGAGTAATGAACACCTTATGTTCTCAAGGTTCTATTCTTAGAAAGTCAGAAAAGGGTGTGGGAATCCAGACAGAGGGAACCTGAGCAAACTAGAACATATATAAACATATATAAAAATACATGTCTGCTCATGCTAAAGCATGGTATGTGCCTGAGGATGAGAGCAGCAAAAAATTGATCTGAAAAAGTAGAAGGGGAATCAATGGTGAATGCCTTTGAATGGCAGTTTCAGAAACTTGAACTTTGTGACACTGAGGGCAGCTTCATAACCAGAAGAATGGCATACTCTGTTTTGGAAAGATGACTGGCAAAAGAAAAGCTTGTTAAGAGTTCATGAAGAAATATGCAAGTTAATCACTGTATCACATAAGACTCCCTTATGGATGATAGAAAGCCAGATCAATTCTGGCTTGCTTAATTTTAATTTATTGGCTTATGTTTCTCTGCAATATAGGAGTAGATCTGGGGTGTGACTCACTATCCCTAGGTTCTGCCTTCTCAATGTTGACTCATTCCCAAGCCACTTCTCTTCCAGTTAAGAGAAAAACATGTCCCAAGATGGATCTGGCCAGGAAAAAACAGAGAACTCTTGTCCCAGTGTTCTCAACTAAAGTCCCAACATTCAGGTGAATGGCACTAGCTCAAGTCATAAGAATGCTCCCAAAATAATTACTGGGTTACCATCCACAACAAGTATAGAAATTGAGGACGGTTAGAAACTTCTATTACAATCTGACAGAGTAACTGCATCTAATAATTAAAACTGAGGCTTATATTTTGTCTTTTTATTTTCAATTTTTTTATTTTTAATTTTTTTAAGATTTTATTTATTTATTTGACAGACAGAGATCACAAGTAGGCAGAAAGGAAGGCGGGGGGTGGGGGAAGCAGGCTCCCCACTGAGCAGGGAGCCCGATGCGGGGCTCGGTGTGGGGCTCAATCCCAGGACACCAGCATCATGACCTGAGCTGAAGGCAGAGGCCTTAAACCCACTGAGCCACCCAGGCGCCCCTGTTTGTTTTGTGTGTCGTTTTCTTTTTCAGTGATTGATTTGCACTGTATTTTATGCAAGTATCAGCCCATGGTGGATGGGGGGAGTATGAGAGGAAGCAAACTGGTCCTTCAACACAAAGCCTGAGAAACTGTGGGCTAATGTACCTGCTCCACGGTGGAGTCTGGGAGTGAGTCAGCATTCTGGAAGCACACAGGGAGACTTTGGGAAGATCCTTCCCTCATGTCATGAGGGGGGCAAAAATAAACATCCACTAAAATTGTGAGACCTAATTTAGACAGGGAAGGATACTCCTAGACTTTCCTCAACTCATTCATTATCTCATACTTTCTTCCACATTGACCTGCCCTTACTCAGAGTCCCTGGTAAGAATTTACTCCTCATAAGCTCGGGGTATGGCCATTTTTATAGGCTAAACATTACATACACATTCACCTACCCTCCCCACTGGAACTTTGATGACTAGAATCAAAGCATTTAAATGGCTCTCCTAACCCACTAAGAGAAAAAAAACTTTGAGTAAGACTAACACAAGGTAATTACTAAACTGAGCCAGATTCCTTTGCCATGCTCTTGGCACCGAGGTCTGGAAACTTCAGAGCCCTATAAGAGGTCTAAAGGGGAAAAAGGAAATGTACAAGACAAATTTCAGGGATCTCAGTTTCTCATTAAAAATACATTTTAGAAAATTGTTTTAGGTTAACGTGCTAGGGCAGTTGTATGGCAAGGAAAAGCATGCAGCAATTTGGCAAATTGTAGGTTTCATTCTTTTAAAATAAAATGGAAACTAAAAGCACAATTAAAAATAAAATTAAAAAAATCTGAAAGAGAATTCTGATTCTTTTTCTAATTAAAGCTCTAAATTTAAGTTTTGCTGGAGAGCAACCTGTGTTCTTCCTCTCCCAGTCCACAAAGGGCTAATACAGGTCAAGGATTTGATATGTGTGCTACACTCAGAACTGGAAATGACTTTGGAGAAACTTCTAGCCTGACTTTCTCATTTCATGAATTGGAAACTGAGGCAATGGCAGGTTTACTTCCTTTCTCCTTAGTCTTCTCTTTCATGCATGTGTGTACATGAATGTGTGGATGTACATGTGTATTTTCTCTCAGAAGGCTTGGAAACTTGAAGTCTACACAGTTTTAACATAATTCAGACACTCAATATGGGACTTCTTTCTTCCTAGGGTCCTAACTCACCTTCTAGTATGAAGGCAGGGGTTCAATAAGCACAAAACTTTAGCCAGTGCTGCCTCAAAATGTGCAATTTTTGCATAAGTGAACTCTACAAACAATATAGTAATTTTTTGTGTGTGAAACTCTAACAGAAATCTAGTACATGTCTCCATACCTTCTGCAGTAAAATAAACTGAATATAATGTTCCTTCATGACCCCAGCTTAGTCTAATAAACAGCTATTGTACTCCAGAGGAGCAGGTGTATAAGTTCCAGGATATAGACACAAATGCACGTTGGCCCCAAAACCTACCATAATTAAAAAAAAAAAAAATCTATCATTTAGAATTTAGCATATTACTTCTTTTTCAGATAAACATAGTGATTGTTTATCAAATACATACAGAGTGCAAACTGACCTATGACAGACTGTCCTTTAGCAGGGCACAAGACTACCCTTAAGAGTTAATGTACCACCCTTGCATCCCCATGCAGGGTAGTTCAGCTTTCACAAATCAATCAATGTGATGGAACAAATCAAGACGGGTCTCCAAGAGAGAGGAATCATATGGTCCTCTCAATTGATGCAGAAAAAGCATTTGACAAAAGACAGCATCCTTTCCTGATTAAAACTCTTCAAAATATGCAACTTCATAAAATCCATCTATGAGAAACCCACAGTAAATACCATTCTCAATGGGGAAAAACTGAGAGCCTTCCCACTGAGATTAAGAATACAACAAGGAGGGGTGCCTGGGTGGCTCAATGGGTTAAGCCTCTGCCTTCAGCTCAGGTCATGATCCCAGGGTCCTGGGATTGAGCTCCGCATCGGGCTCTCTGCTCAGCAGGGAGTCTGCCTCCACCTCTCTCTCTCTGCCTCTCTGCCTACTTGTGATCTCTGTCAAATAAATAAATAAAATCTTTTAAAAAAAAAAGGGAATACGACAAGGATGCCCACTCTCACCACCATTGTTCAACATAGAACTAGAATTCCTAGCAACAGCAATCAATGAAAAGAAATAAAAAGCATTGAAATTGGCAAAGAAGAAGTCAAACTCTCTCTCTCTTTGCAGATGACATGATACTTTATATGGAAAACCCAAAAGACTCCACCCCCAAATTATTAGAACTCATACAGCAATTCAATAATCGATTCCATTTACAATGCCACCAAAAACCATAAGATACCTTGGAATAAACCTAACCAAAGAGGTAAAGGATCTATACTTGAGGAACTACAGAACACTTACGAAAGAAACTGAAGAAGACACAAAAGATGGAAAAGCATTCCATGCTTATGGATCGGAAGAATAAACATTGTTAAAATGTCTATACTGCCCAGAGCAAGCTATACTTTCAATGCCATCCTGATCAAAATTCCACCAGAATTTTTCAAAGTGCTGGAACAAACAATCCTAAAATTTGTATGGAGCCAGAAAAGACCCCGAATCACTAAGGAAATGTTAAAAAAGAAAAATAGATAGGGGCATCATGTTGCCAGATTTTAAGCTTTACAACAAAGCTGTAGTCATCAAGACAGCATTGTATTGGCAGAAAAACAGACACATAGACCAATGGAAGAGAGTAGAGAATCCAGATATGGACCCTCAGCTCTATGGTCAAATAATCTTCAACAAAGTAGGAAAAAATATCCAGTGAACAAAAGACTGTCTCTTCAATAAATGGTGCTGGGAAAATTGGACAGCTATGTATAGAAGAATGAAACTTGATGATTCTCTCACACCATACACAAAGATAAACTGCAAATGGATGAAAGACCTCAAAATAAGGCAGAAATCTATCAAAATCATAGAGGAGAACATAGGCAGTAACCTCTTCGGCATTGGCCACGCAACTTCTTTCAAGACAGGTCTCCAAAGGCAAAGGAAACAAAAGTGAAAATGAACTTTTGGGATTTCATCAAAACCAAAAGTTTCTGCACAGCAAAGGAAACAGTCAGCAAAACAAAGAGGCAAGCCATGGAATGGGAAAACATATTCACACATGACACTAGAAAGGGCTGATATCCAAGATCTATAAAGAACAACTCAAACTCAACTCCCAAAAAATGGATAATCATGTCTAAAAATGGGCAGAAGACATGAACAGACACTTCTCCAATGAATACATACAACTGGCTAACAGACATGTGAAAAAATGTTCATCATCATTAGCCATCAGGGAGATTCAAATCAAAACTACATTGAGATACCCCCTTACACTGGTTAGAATGGCCAAAATCAATAGGACAGGAAACAACAAGTGTTGGAGAGGATGTAGAGAAAGAGGAACCCTCTTACACTGATGGTGGGAATGCAAGTTGGTGTAGCCACTTTGGAAAACAGTGTGGGGATAACTCAAAAAATTAAAAATATAGCTACTCCATGACCCTGCAATTGCACTACTGGGTATTTACCCAAAGATACAGATGTAGTGAAAAGAAGGGCCATATGTACCCCAATGTTCATAGCAACAATGTCCACAATCACCAAACTGTGGAAAGAGCTGAGATGACCTTCAACAGGTGAATGGATAATGAAGATTTGGGCCATATATACAATGGAATATTACCCAGCCATCAGCAAGGATGAATGCTGAACTTATGCATCAACATGAATGGGACTGGAGGAGATTATGCTGAGTGAAATAAGTCAAGCAGAGAAAGTCAATTATCATATTGTTTCACTTACTTGTGGAACATAAGGAATAAAATGGACGACATTAGGAGAAGGAAAGAAAAAATGGATTGGGGTAAATCAGAGGGGGAGATGAAAGATGAAAGACTGTGGATTCTGAGAAACAAACTGAGGGTTATGGAGGGGTGGGAGGTGGGAGGATGGGTGAGCCTGGTGGTGGGTATTAAGGAGGGCATGTATTGCATGGAGCACTGGGTGTGGTGCATAAACAATGAATCTTGGAACACTGAAAAAAATAAAATCAAGATGTTAAAAAAAGAGAAACAATTTTAAAGAAAATAGCAAATATATGTCAGAAAGGCCTTTTAGTGACTCATGGTAAAAGCTTTTTTTTTAATCCTATTTATGAATTAATTTTTTTTTTTTTTTTTTTTTGCAACAACTTGGTTTGCCTCACTCCAACTTTCCTTGCTTTGGCCATTCTGGTTTCCTGTTTTATTAGTTCCTCACTGTAGTGTACTAAAGTCTTTTGGAATGTGACAATAAGGGCTGCCTGGGTGACTCAGTGGGTTAAGGTCTCTGCCTCCGGCTCGGGTCATGATCCTGGGGTCCTGGGATCGAGTCCCGTATCGGGCTCTCTGCTCTGCAAGGGGCCTGCTTCCTCCTCTCTCTCTCTCTGCCTCTCCACCTACTTGTGATATCTCTCTCTGTTAAATAAATAAATAAATAAAATCTTTAAAAAAAAAGAATGTGACAATAATAAAAAATATTTAACATGATAATGCAACTAACTACTGACATTTGATTTCTCATAGCATAGAGAGAGTCAGAAATAGTAATTTCTCTGCATTTTGAGGGCTGTTTCCACCTAGTCTCAATGATAATGGTATCAAAAATTGTTTTAGGCTTTCAGACAGTTTTCAAAAAAAACATTCAGAAGATCATAAATTGAATTTATTTGAGGTAATTCTTCAAAGAGAATACCCAAAATATTCCCATTTTTTGGTCAACCTTTAAGTCATCATTGGAATATGACTTGATTTCCTCAAATCCTTAGATTCTTAGATTTGTTTTCTGATTCTATAGCTTCACACAGAACTAATAAAATCAGGTGAGTTGAATCTAAGTTATTACCTAAAACTATCATTTGGTGAAAAAAATGCAGTAAAATGATAAGCTGAAAGACACTACATGCAACAGTTTGAATGGATATTTAAAATGCTTTTACAGCCACATTTTTTTTCTTTCCTTTTGGAAAATATATATTTTTTTAATTTTAAGGATAAAAAGCCTGACTTTATCACAGGGGCTTTTTGCAGGCCAAAATGAATGAGCTCCATTTAGAGAAACTGGCATTTGCTGTTTTGAATTTCTCAAGAAATGAGAGATTCCTGGCCAGAAATCATGCATTAATGCTATCCCTATTTATTTGTGCAGCCTAGGGTTTCAAGATCATTTACAATCTGAAATCCTAGACTAGCGTTTTCCTTAGTTTTACATTTACAAATGAAATTCAACTAAGATAGTTTTTTGTTTGTTTTTTTTTTAAACAACTGAAACAACTAGCAATAAGTAGATCCTACACTACTTCTCAAATTGTATAAAATCCAGGTTTTGGAAACATCAAAAAATGCAATACAGGCAAACACCTAAGGATGTCCTATATATCAAATTTACCATTAAGACCATCCATCTTATAACTGCTAGGTAATACGTAATTTATGTAACAATCTAAGTGATATTTCTAGTGCATATTTTTTCTTTTAGAGTGGCCCCTGCAATGCATGAAAAATAATTACCCATTATAATATAATTGCTTTTTGGTAGAAGGCTTAATAGATATTATTTTAAAATTGGTAACTGGGGGTACCTGGGTGGCTTAATGGGTTAAGCCTCTGCCTTTGGCCCAGGTCATGATCTCAGGGTCCTGGGATTGAGCCCTGCATTGGGCTCTCTGTTCAGCAGGGAGCCTGCTTCTCCCTCTCTCTTTGCCTGCTTCTCTACCTACTTGTGATCTCTCTTAATGAAATAAAATGAAATAAGTAACTGAGTTGGCAGACCCAGACTCTGAGTTCCATTTTAGATGTTACTTGTGCTCCCTCCAGAATCTTATTTATTAGGCACCTGGTGGTTCTCTTGATTAGAAAGATTTAGAAAAACTCTTAATTCTCTAAATAAAGCTAGAAGCAAATATGTTTCAACATTTCGTAATGTGGCAAACTATCAAAAAGAAAACCACAGTCCCAAAATGTAGGCACTTAGGCAATGTCACTGAACTGAGGCTTAACACTTAACATAATTGCAGTTTCAACAACACCCCTTCCAAAGGTCAGGAAATTTCTGGTCAGCACCAGGGAGGTACCTGTGGGCCCTCTCAATCTCCCAAAGGAAGGTGAGGTAATCTACGAGATAAGACTCTCTGCTCTTCCTCGTATGGGGAAAATGACATTGCCTGAAACAACTTTTTCTTTTATTTTGGTAATAACTTCTCACCTCACCCTCTTTACTATAAAAACCTTCCATATTGTACAATTCCTCTGAGCATCACTGTACTTGATAGATGGGATGCTACCCAATTCATAAATCAGTTAATAAAGCCCATTAAATCTTCAAATTTACCAGTTGAATGTTAACAAAAACCTTTACAAAATGCTTATCAAAATTTAAGCTCCTCAAATTAAGATTTCCCGCCTGCCTTGCTGTACTTTCCAAAGAAAATTCTACAACTGTTAGAGATAGCAATTACTTAGACAGACATTTACTGGGCAAACTCAATCATTTTTTATGCCCACACCTTTGAACAAGAGATTTCAGAAATGCCATTCCACAGTTTCAATCCCCTCAAAAAAACAAAAAGAAAAACATAAAAACCTTAACCATAATATGCAGTGCTCTGTACTGTCTTCTGACAACCTACTGAAAGAATAAACCTCAACTGTGCTGGACACTTAGGGCACACGGCCATCCAGAAGAATATTATTAGTGCACTATTTCACTGCCATCAGTTACACTGAGAACTTCACACACACACTGGAATCCAGATTTTTACTTAGATGGATATAACCTGATGACTTCAAACTATGCCAGCAGAAGTTTGTGTCTTTAAAGTGATTTTGTCTTGGCTGTTATTGTTGAAATGTAATTCATATACCAAAAAATCCACCCTGTTAAGGTCTACATTTCAGTGGGTTTTAGTATATTTATAAAGTTGTGCAGTTATCACAAGATTTCAGAACATTTTCATTACTCCAGAAAAAACTTCTGTAAGCACTAGCAGTTTTTACTCATTCCTTACTCCCAGCCCTGAAAACTGTAAATTTACTTACTGTCTCTCTGTATGAATGTGGATTCTTGGACATTTAATGTAAAAGGAATCATATCTTTGGACTTTGTGCCAGGCTCTTTTCACTTAGCATAGTATTTTCAAGATTCATCCAGTTGTAGCAAGTATCAGCACTTCATTTCTTTTAATGGCTGAATAATACTTAAGTGTATGAATAAACCACATTTACTTTTCTATTCTTCAGTTATTGGACAACTGGGGATTCTTTGCACTTATTAACTATTATAACAAAGTTGCCATAAACATTCGGGTACAAGATTTTGCATACACATAGGTTTTCTATCAACTTCGGTATATACCTATGTGTGGAATTACTGAATCATATGGTAACTCTTAAGTTCAACATGTTAAGAAATTTAAGAATTTTCCAAAGTGACTACATCATTTTAAATCCCCACAAGCAAAACAGGAGGGCTCCATATCTATCTGGGTCATAGAGTATCTTTAAGTTTCACATTTTCATTAATTCCAAGACTGTTTTCCAAAGCAGGTGTACCATTTTACACTCCTACTAGCAATATATAAGGGCTTCAATTTCTCCATATCTTTGTCAACACTTGTTATTATCTGTCTTTCTTATAACCATCTCAGCGACTGTGAAACATCACACTATGGTTTTGATTTGCATTTCCCACAAGACTAACAATGCTGAGTATCTTTCTATGTGACTATTGGTCATTTGTAGATGTTCATTGAAATTATGTCTACTCGGTTACTTTGACCATTTTTTAATTGGGTTATTTATCTTTTTACTGTTGAATTGTAAGTGGTCTTCATATATTCTGGATACAAGTCCCTTATCTGATACATGATTTGAAAATATTTTCTCCCATTCTGTGGCTATCTTTTTACCTTCTTGATAATGTCCATTGAAACCTGAAACTTCTATTTTTGATGAAGTCTAATTGATCATTTTTTCTTTTGTTGCTTGCATATTTGCTGGCATATCTAAGAAACCATTATCTAATCCAAATTGAGAAATATTTATGTATGTTTGTGTTTTACTCTAAAGTCTTATAATTTTAGCTCTTATACCTAAGTCTTTGATCTATTTTAGAATTAGTTCTTATATGATATAAGACAGGGATCCAACTTCATATTTTTCTGCAGTGAAGTCATCTGAACCAGGGCTTTCCTTTGTGGGAAGGTTTTGTTTTGTTTTGTTTTGTTTTGTTTTGTTTTGTTTTAATTACCAATTAAATCTCTTCACTTGTTATAGGTCTGTTCATTGTTTCTATTTCTCCTTGAGTCAATTTTGGTAGTGTGTGTCTTTCTAAAAATCTGCACAGGCAGACAATTTACTACTTTACAATGCCAGAAATGGTATTACAGGGTACCAATTTAGGAGATGATGATGGTCCCATGGAGACATATCTCAAGGGGATCCCTCATTCAACTCAGTCATGGTTAATTATGGTAGAACTATCCTAGCTCTGCAGAGGACTCCAGGTGATTAAATTCTGCAAAGTTAGAGGATGAAGAAAGCAAGTTGATGCACTTTAAAAAAGAAAAGGAACAATCTTTTCACACTAGGACTTTGGTAATTATATGTATTACCATTATTGTGATTGCTAATATTATTAATAATTATTGCAGCAGTGACCATTATGGTGTGTTTGCTATGTACTAGGCTATATGTGAAGCACTCTACATACAGCCATATGAAGTGGCTACTGTTTTTATCCCCATTTCACAAATGTAACTGAAATCATAAAGAACCTGTTCAATGTCACACACTTAGAAAGATGGAATTTAAATGCAGGTCCATATTTTCATTTTAAAATCTTTTGAATTACAACTAGATGACCTTTAGAGGAAAAACAAAAACAAAAACAAAAAACAAACCAATTTTCTCATTTCAATCCTCTGACCCCCAGAGCAAGAGAGCTATTTATATATTTGTGGCAGAAACTTTGCATTTCTAGCCAGATTGTTTATTGCATATATTTCACACTCCCATTCTGATCCTAGGATATAATATTACCTTAAAAATTCCACCCAAAGGATCTATCTGTTCTAAGCTAAATTTCTTTTTCTACCTCTTATTGGTTTTAGTTGATATACGTATTACATTCTTCAAATTTGCTCTTAGGCCCACTGCTATATTAATGACAATATAAATAATTTGATCTCCTGTTTTGGTAGTTTGTATCTCTTCTGATATTTTAATAGCCTAGACAAATCATAAAGGAAATATTTGGCATATGTAAATATATAACACATTCAGAATAAAATATAAGCAAGTAGATTAATAGTATATTACACTTCTTAGCTCCATGTCTTACCTCCTCTCAGCCAAAATCGATAGAAAACAAGAGAAGAGAAACTAGTTTCTCAGCTGTATTTAGATAAATAAGAATATGTATATGTCAAGGGCGCCTGGGTGGCTCAGTGGGTTAAGCCTCTGCCTTCGGCTCAGGTCATGATCTCAGGGTCCTGGGATCGAGCCCCGCATCGGGCTCTCTGCTCAGCGGGGAGCCTGCTTTCTCCTCTCTCTCTATGCCTGCCTCTCTGCCTACTTGTGATCTCTCTCTCTCTGTTTCAAATAAATAAATAAAATCTTTTAAAGAAAAAAAAGAATATGTATATGTCAAGATGCCTCTCTGTACAATTAGTCAAATTTCCCAATAGACTGTTATTTTAGCATCTATTAGGAAGAGAAGGAGAGACACTGAGTTTAGATGAGTTTAACTATTATAAGATAAAAAATTATCATCAGGAATTTGGGAAAAGTTCAACTTACACTGAAGCCTTAAAATAAGAATAAGAATGTTCAGGGGACCTGTGAGGCCTTTAAATGAATTTTAATTTAATCTCTTTAGATGTTAATGGCTTTTGTGGGCAACAGTGTTTTCTAAATGTCAGGGAATATGGGTTTCTGTAAGCACTAGTACTAGGGGAAAAAACATATTAAATTTGACTCTTAGGTGAGCTTAGATGAGAACAAATAGGAAATTTAAGGTCACAAATCGTGTTTAGATAAACGACACAGTACAGTGACTAATCTAGCCTTAATATGTATTAGAAGGGAATGTCACCAAGTGCACATACTCAGTACATATAAACTGAACATGTTTAGTACCTCAATTCTCTTAACATTTATACATTTTAAAAGCAATATATGAATACAGTTTACATGTGCTATTTTTCTTCATTAGGTCACATTATTATTACATATTATATTAACATGGTAAATATTGCACTTAAACATTTTCATTAAAAATAATCTCTAAAGGCTGATACAACCCCAGTGTGTGATATAGAAAACCTGGAAATGTTGGGAGAGACGGATAATGGCAAGGAGAAAAAAAGAAATAAATAATGGGTCTCAAAACTGAGAGAACTGAATGAATGGCACAGTTTAATAATTTTCCTTCAATCATGGCATTCATGTTTTCTAGCAAAGATACAAAAACTAATATGACTTTAGTTACATGGTTACATCTTTACCTTTTAATTTATATGAAAAAATAATACTTACCCTATTTTGAAAAACCCTAGCTTGAGGATTTAAGGTATTAAGAAAAAAAGCTTGTGTTGGAGGTAGCAGGAATTGATTTCTTTAAACAAACAACAAAAGGAAAACCCAGTTACACACATCTGGGTCAGAGCAGTCAAAAAGAAGAGTCAGAGGGTGAACTTAGGGAATGGATTATCTAGGCAATATGTGAAAACTAACTGGTCAGAGCAAAAGAGGGATAATTGATTAACAAGCCAGGAGCACCCTGGATTGGAAAATACGACCAGTACTTTTCTCTAGAAGGGAAGATGTTCAGAGAATTTTGAAGAAAAATAGGGAAATGTTAAGCAGGTAATTAGTCACTTTAGATAATGAATATTAAGGTTAAACGCCTGGCCTCTGAAACCAGACATTTTGATTCAAATCCCTGTTCTACTATATTAGCAGTGGGGTCTTAACCTCTCTGTGCATCAGTTTCCCTAATCTATGAACCACAGCAGTATTAATTTTACCTCTTTTATCAGATAGCAGTGAAGAATAAATGGGTATGTGTCTAGTGTATGCTGAATGCCATCCACATATTTGCTATTATTATTATCATTATTATTATTATTTTTCCTTCCAAATATGGAGGCTTTGGGAAAAATAAAAATGCTTAAAGTAGATGAGTACAAAATGAAAGAAAACTAAACACAAGTTTTTAGATCAGTTGAAATTATTAACAAATGGGTAGTGATAGAAGTATTTGATGGATGTTGAATATTTGGTGTTGTTTTCTAAATTTCAGAGGTGAAATTAAAGGTACATGTGTTTTAATATCCCCAAATAAAATCTTAGCCAAGAAAGCATGAGTGAACAAACACAATTTCCTACAGTATCTAATGACAGACAGTACTAGTTCTGGTATTTGGGTGGGGTTATGTGACAGACCTTCATGTTCTGTCTGGGTCCACTGATTTGCATGTGAGCTAAGAAGGCTGTTGGGAACTTACTTGAGTTCAGAGCACAGTTGCAATACAGACCAATAAAGATGTGTTTCATGTGCATATATGAAAAACAGATGTGTATATCCATGTGTCTGACTGACTACAGAAAACCTGAAGAAAGCCAAATTTCAGTCAAGTATAGTCTCCTAGAGAGAAATCATTTTGAGGGCAGAAAAATCACAGTGTGCCCAAGTGGCCTAATCTTATACGGGGTGACTAGATTTAAGAGTAAAGATTCTGTTACACATTTGGGTGCAAGTATGACACTGCTCAGAAGTAGGGTTTTTCCTCTCATGTTAGGGGACTGTCATATTGTCAGAATCTACAGCCGAGCTGAGAACTTTCTGCAATGATGAAAATGTTCTGTCCAAGAAGGTTGCCACTAGAACATGTGGCTAATTAGCATCTGAAATATGGCTAGTGTGACAGAGGAAATGAATTTTTAATTTTATTTAATTTTAATTAACTTCACTGTAAATTTAAATAGTCATGTGTAGCTAGTGTCTACTGTACTAGACAGTATAGACTAAAAGCATCACTGGTCAGCAGCAAAGTACCTATGAAGCTTCATTGTTAACAAGATAAAGCAACTCAGTTGCTCTGTGGTCAAGAATATGAAGCCTGGAACCAACTGTCTGACTCCTATCCTGGTTCTACCTCTTATTAACAAGGTAAAAAGTTAACCTAGGTAACATATGGGACTTCCAGCTTCTGTCTGGGATGTAGAAAGCTGAGAAAAACATGTCCTGCCCTTACAAAACCAAAACAAAATATGCCAGACAATCTGAAAATACCTAATCTTTCTTGAACTCATCAGAGAGCTGAGAATTCTGGGCAATAAACTAACTGGAAATTTAAGGAAAGACAGGTACTTTCAAGAAGAGCAAGGACACTAACACTTCATACCTAAAGCAGATGCAGCCAGACCCTGAGAAGAATTCATCTAGGTTAAGGGACAAAATCTCTCAACAAGTTGGTAAAGTATAAACAAGTACAAAAGGCCAAGTAAAGGCCAAGTATGGGCTCAGGAGAGAATATAGACCCCTAGAAACTCCAGACATAGGGAATTTTATATGTTCTTTGCCACTAACTAACTTAAAGATTAGAGAGAGGCTGAAGAAATAATTCTTCATGATGCAGACTGGGGGAAAGCAACAGCAGTCACCCAGATTATTTTCCCCTTTCCCAGTCTCCCCTACAGAACCAAAACCTTAGGTTGCTATGGGAAGCAAAATAAACACTGTTAACCTTAGGACCCTGATGAAAACCCATTTCATCTAGATTAAGGGACAAGAATATATGCTGTGCCCACACCTCTGACTGGGACTGGGATACAAATCCTAAGAGAGACATACCTCTGAGACTCAGAGACCCAGTACCTGCCCACCACTGAGGCTTAATCACAAACACAGATAATGACCCTCTTCTACCCTCCCCCTGGACCAGGCTAATAGGTGTTAAGTAA